>NC_080041.1:18801870-19074370 GCF_012489685.1 Lotus japonicus | reverse complement strand
TTTGAGTTCTATTAATTATTTTTTTCCAATAATGCCCTTATTAATTCTAACTTGTAAAATGTGTCTCATTAATTATTCTCTCTCTTTTCTACTTTCCAACACTAATAATAAATGGTAATTTTGAAAGTTTATTTTGATTCAAGACATATTTAATGTGTTTAACTACATTTATTAAACTATGAGATTTTTTTTGCTGCTTATAAATAGGACTGGATTATGTTAGAAGTATATATACTCAACATAGCAGTTGTCTTTTTTTCAAAGAATTAAAAAAATTGAGAATAACTTTGATAATGTTAACTGCAGAACATGTAGGGGAGGGGAATTTTTTAAAACTTATCTTATTTTGTTTATTTTTTCTAAGAAGAATTGAGCCAAAATATTCCTCATAACTCAATTTTATCTCTCCAAAAAGTGGGAGTTTTGAGGGGTTGAACTTAGGTTGTGCTTTGAATGGTTGCTGAACAAAATCGGAGTAGATGGCGTGCTGGACTAAACTGCCGATGAAGATGATGTGAGTACGAGATCCGAGATGAACGACTGAGGACTTGAAGAGTACTAGAGAGCGCCGCAACAGAGGTTCTATAAGTTCTCCAATTCCCATTGCTTCACTCCATTTCTTCCCTTATTGACTTAGGCATCAGTGTCCCTGCAGGTACTTCCAGTGCGACGCTTTCCACTCTTCAAGTTCTCAGTTGTTCATCTCAGATCTCGTCCTCACATCATCATCCTCAGTAGTCTGGTCCGACATGCCATCTACCTCGGTTCTGTTAGATCAGTGAAACCATTGTTTGAGCATGACCTCAAACTCCACTATAAATACCCACCTTCAGAATCTCTCCAAGGTACCTCCGGTGCGGCGCTCACTACTCTTCAAGTCCTCAGTCGTTCATCTCGAAACTTGTCCTTACATCATCTTCCTCAGTAGTCTGGTCCAGGAAGTCATCTTCTCACATAAGAAACTTTTCTCTCACTAGATATGATCTCTCTCTCTCTCTCTATATATATATATATATTGAAATGGAGTTTGTTAACTTATTCCCACTTATTTTTTAGAAGAAGTAATGTTAGCAAGCAACCCCTTTTACTTGGACAAATAAACTTGCATTTTTGTTTTTAAAAGTAGTTAAAGTGACAGCCACGTACCTATGTAATTTTGCTTTCACAAAATCTTTTAATTTTAAAAGTAAGATTTTTCTCTCTTCTCGTTTGACATCTTCTTCAATCCCTTTCCGATGAAGCAAAAAAAAAAACTTCTTCTTCAACCTTCTAGACTTCTGCTTCCCTAGTTCCAAAAAAACCTTAGCAGTTGTTTCTTTGTCGGCATGTGGAGATTTGGGAATGTATATTCTCACGTTTATTATAAGGTTGAAAATTTGATTTTCAGGATAATCCATTCCCAAGTAAAAGATTATCGTTAGTATTCCCTTCAATTCATTCCTTGAGATAAGTTGACCGGTTGAGGATATTGTATTTTCATGAAAAGTGAGTTCTTTTAAATATAAACTTCCACTCCACATATTTTATCATTTTTTTTTATTTATTATCATTTTAATTCAAGGCATGCGCTTGAACCCCTCTGCTAGGGTTTCAGGGGAAGATGGTGCGAGGTCGGCGGCGACGGGTCTAGAGGGAGCGACAGGTGCTCGCGACGGTGGCTTCGTGGATGGCGAGATGGAAGGCGGAGCTCTGGTTGGCGAATCAAACGGTGTTCCAGGCGGATTCAACGGCGGAAGAAGGAGCTGTTACTCTGTTTTTATCG
The DNA here is from genome assembly GCF_012489685.1 of Lotus japonicus. NCBI lineage: Eukaryota > Viridiplantae > Streptophyta > Magnoliopsida > Fabales > Fabaceae > Lotus > Lotus japonicus. The sequence goes on along the minus strand of NC_080041.1, from coordinate 19,072,608 downwards.
ATGGGATTGAAGATAAGGTTTATTACTTACATCTTCGCCATCTCTGCTCGAAGTTCGGTAAGGTTCTCAATCTCTTCGTCCAACGGCAGAGAAAGAGTGGAAGGATTTGGCGGTTTGGCTTTGTGCGCTTCGGGTTGCGAGAACAGGCGCTGAAGGCGGTTCGAGGCCTGAATGGGTTTCGTTTGGGGAACGCTTCCCTGGCGGTTTCCATGGCCAGATCCCCTCAGGGTTGTGGTTCCTCTTCGAACGCTGTTGGGTTTGGGCCTCAGGTCGTTTCTGCTCCTGGGCAGAGATGCTTTGGTTCTTCTCTTTCCTAGCGCGACGTTGTTCTGGGGCAGAAGAAGGCTATTGGGTTGAGTCCTTTTTCCGGGGATGAGTTAAGGATGTTGGATGGTGTGGGTTGTTTGGATGTAGAGGGGTCGAGATTTCCGTTTTCGGTTCTCTTTCCAGAAATTTCAGCTGTGGAGTCCGTCTTGGATGTTGAAGGGAGCGGCGGAGTTTGGTCTGGCGGTGCTGATTCTGGGTGCGCGGTCTTTGATGCGGATAGAGAGGAGTCTTGGACGAGAGGTGGGTTAGGGGTTGTTGAGACAGAGGGTGCGGTTGTTGCACAGAGGGGTGCTTCTGTTGCTTCTCTTCTTGGCTTGCGGGGATTTTGGGAGAATGGCCCAGCTTTTCTTCTCAAAGGTCCCTCGGCTGGGAGTTGGCCTCGTTTTCTTCCCTCTGGTCTCCGTTTCAGTTTGTCCCCTGCTCCCTCTCTTCTGTCGGATTATTTGGGCTCTAGGAGCTTGGCGGCTTGGAGGACTTTCTCTCCCGGGATTCTGTCTCTGGATGGTTCGAGCTGTGGGTTTGAGCTTTTGGAAAAGTCCTGGTTTTCTGGTTTGGCTTCCTCAGGTGCGTGCGCAGTCAGGGCTGGGGTCTGTCCGCTTCAGGTGACCACGCTGACTTTGCCAGAGCCTCCTCCTCTCTCGGTTGTGGCTCCTTTTGCTGGGAGGGTGGAGGTCGCTGGTTCTGTGTTTGAGGTGGGCGCGTCTGGTATGGTTCTCTCTCAGCTTCCCCGACGGCGCGGTCGTCCTAAGAAGTCTCCTCCTTCCTACGTGAGTTCTTGTGCCCGCTCCCCGGCGTGCGAAGAGGTGCGGGTGGTCGATGAGGATCCTTCGCCCTTGGCGTCGCCGACTTCTTTTCCTTCTAGCGGGTGGGCCCTACTTCACGCGTTCGAAAAAGACGTGGCTTCTTGGCAAAGTTTTGGGTCTGGAGTTTGAAGGAAGCGACGTTGAGGCTTTTAGAGGTTTGGAAAAAGTCTACGTAGATCATTTCACAGCATGACCTTTGGTTTTTTCGAGCTATGGTCCTAGGAATTGTATAGGGTTTGTCTGTGCCTTTTTTCCCTGGTGCGGGTTTGTTTGTAATCCGGTGTTGATCCTTTTGTGCGGTCTAATTGGGTTCCCTTTGTGCGTCGTGGTGCCTTGTTTTTTTTTTGGGGCTTCCTGCGCTCCCTAAGGGTGCTGTCCTTAGGGGTTTTTTGTGGTCATTAATATATTTCCTTTATCTTTCAAAAAAAAAATATTTTATCATTTTTTTCTTTCTATTTTAAGCTTTATTAATTTTGAAATAAATAAAGTTAGAAACAAGAATAATAAATACATAGACTAAACATATGTATAAAGTTTACTAGAAGTCATATTCCTAAGAATGTGGTTCATGCGTGATTTCAAATCTTGAAACAAATTTACTATTTGTTTAAAACTGTCTTTACTCTGATTTTTGGTAAAATTACAAGTAAATTCAAGGATCAATCCATAAATTGGATTAGATTCCTATTTTATGGGCTCTTCAAGTGTGACGGCTTATAGGCAATTTATGTGCATTTTCAAGAGTTAAAAATAAAGAAATTGAAAGATGAAAGAAGATTGCATGAAATAAAAAGATAATCAAAGAGAAGACAAGTAAGAACAAAACAAATTTATTACTGGAATGGTAAATAGTGGAAGGAACCCGTCTACTGGACACTCGTTGAAGCCGTTTGCCATAACCGTGGGCTTGAGGACTTTTTTAGAGCTTTGCAGTCATTTAGGAATCCAACCCCTTGTTCATATTACAAACTGATATTTATAGAGTTTGAGAGGAAACTACTACTCTAATCCTACTGTGGAGACTAAATCTTAAAAAATAACTCCCTACATAATAGCCACACACTTGGCATAATTACAAATAAAATAACTTGCAACAACTTGTATCAACTTCCCGTAGCTATACGTCAGGTAACTCCTTGCACCACTTCCACCTCCATAATTGCCTCGTTCCACTTTCTTTGACAGCTGCCATCTTCAATTTATTCCATTGTTTCTTCAAGTTAGTTTCATCTTCATGCTACATGGATAACCAATAGCACAACATGAATTTCGACAAAGAAATATGACATAATATATGTTAAAAACAGAAACGTGTAACCAAGAAAACTGGAAGGAATGTGTTATTCATAATTCAGCAAACTAGGCTATTTATAGCCTTTACAAAACAGAAGATAAGTAACAAACCACACTTATAATAATCTTATAGTGTGATGCCTAAAAACAAATAAAAAACTAATTCTATCTTCTGAAGATAGAATCTAACAACAAGCTTATCAAATAAAGACTAAACAGAAAATATAACAAACTATATCTAACATTCCCTCCCTTAAGCTAATGTATCTGCACTTAGATTACTTTAGAAACTTCCGTGACACCAAGCATGCCACGAAGCTTCTCAAACTGCTCCAGCTTTATTGGTTTAGTCATGATATCTGCAATCTGATCCTGAGAGTTGCAGTAGCTTAGCTTAATAACTCCATCATTCACCAAGTCTCTTAAGAAATGGAATCTTACGTCAATATGCTTGCTTTTACCATGAAACACCGGATTCTTAGATAGTTGTATAGTGAAGCTGTTATCACACATGATCTCAGTACTTGTCTTCTCTTCAACTCCAATTTTCTCTAACACCCTTATGAGCCAAACACATTGACACGCACATAAAGCTGCAGCAATATACTCTGCTTCCGTAGTAGAGAGAGCAACCACATATTGTTTCTTTGAGGACCAAGAAACAACTCCAGAACCCAGCATAAACACAAACCTAGAGGTACTTCTCCGATCATCCAAGTCTCCAGCATAATCATTGTCTGGAAAGGCCATGAGCTTCATGTTGCTTCCTCCTTTCTTATAGAAGATTCCAAGATCAGTTGTGCCTTTTAAATACCTTAAAATTCTTTTTGCTGCAAGCCAGTGTGACATAGTGGGACTGGACATGAATCTGCTTATCAAACTAACACCATACATCAAGTCAGGCCTGGTTACAGTCAGGTACATAAGGCTTCCAACCACCTGTTTGAAAAGAGTTTCATCAACTCTAACTCCACCCTCATCTTTAGAAAGCTTTGTGCCTGGAACTGTTGGATTCTTCACTGCATTACTATCCCTCATATCAAACCTTGCTAACACGTCTCTTGCATACCTCCTCTGACATATGAAAATTCCATCTTAACATTGTTTAACCTCTACTCCAAGAAAGTACTTCATCTTCCCTAAGTCAGACATATCAAATTCCAGCATCATTGAACTTTTAAACTCATCACACATGACTCTATCATTCCCAGTAAAGATCAAGTCATCAACATAAAGACTTACTATTAATATTCTTCCTCCTTTCGACTTTGTGAACAATATGTGCTCACTAGGACATCTTTCAAAATCTTCGCGCACAAAATAAGCTTCAATTCTACTGTACCAAGCACGAAGCGCTTGTTTAAGGCCGTATAATGCCTTCTTCAGCCTATAGACTTTATCTTCTTCACCTTTCCTTATAAATCCCTTAGGTTGCTGCACAAACACTTCCTCCTTAAGCTCCCCATGAAGAAAAGCACTCTTCACATCGAGCTGAAAAACCTCCCAACTGAATTGAGCAGCCACTTCAAGTATTACACGAATGGTGTCAAGTCTTGCTACCGGAGCAAATACTTCAGTGTAGTCTACTTCATGGCGTTGTGCATACCCTTTTGCCACTAGCCTCACTTTGAACTTCTCCACATCCCCATCTTCATTAAGCTTAGTTTTGAACACCCACTTAACTCCAATGGGTTTGACTCCTTTAGGAAGCACAGTGAGTTCCCAGCTTTGGTTTCTTTCTATGGATTCAATTTCTGCTGACATTGCGTCCCTCCATTTCTTGTTTTTCACTGCTTCTCCAAATGAAACTGGGTCGTTCTCAGTCACCATCATCATTGCATTCAAGTTTTCTTCTAATCCTTCCCTTGTTTCATAATCTGCAAACCAGCTTGGTACTCTTCTTTCTCGCACAACCCTCCCTTCAACCAGTTCTTCGGGTGTATTAGAGATTGGCTCATTAGGAAGTGACTCAGGAAGACTGTTACTTGAGCTACTGGAATTGCTACTTAAGTTGTTCAGATCTGTCCTGCCATTTTCCTCTTCATTCTGGTCTTCTTCTCCATCATTATTATCTTCATCTTCTGATGACCCGGGTGTTTAAGCTATTTTTCTAGTTTATTTCCACGCAATTTGATATATTATTTAGGATATTTTGGTCATTTTAAGTCACTTCATGATTATTTCATGCATTTTACTATTTTTATGTGGTTTTTAGTATTTTAATATATGTTTATGATTTTTATTTAGATTTATTAGGATTTAAGTTATTTTATTTTTAATTGATATGTTTTATTTTGAGTTATTATCTTTTTAATATTTTATTTTGATTTATTTTATCTTTTTAGGATTTTCAGAATAAAAGGTAAAAAGAAAATCAGGAATAATGGAGCTTATCTGGCGCTGTTGTTCCATGGAATCTACTATGCACGTGCGGAGATCAGATGGCTGCAGCTTCATTCCCTGCCATGTGGCTTATTTTTGCCAGGGGTCTACCATAAGACCATGCACCCATGAAGCACTTGAATCCACACTTAAAGATTGGTCCAATTAGTAGCTGACACGTGGCAGAAGCAGGTTTTTGACCTATTTGGAAGAATGATCACGTGGTTGGAATAGGGACGGAAACAGACGGAAATAAAGAAACAGGAGCCATATATATTGAGATTGAATATATATGGCTTAATTGCAACTTTGGTCCCCGACGTTTATCAATGCCACGATTTTGGTCTCCCACCTAATTTAATTACATGGATGGTCCCCGACGTTGTAGGTCGTGTGCAACGTTAGTCCTACCGTTTATTTCTTAATGGAGGAGACTTACGTGGACGTCTAGTTGGAAAGAAAAATGAGGTATGAGGAGAGAGGGAAGCACGTGAGTATCACGTGAACTCACGTGAACCTTATATGAACCCATTATACCCAAATCTGAAACCCTAGGGATCTAAATCGTGTTACCTTCTTCGTTCTAGGGAGGTCAGAGGTTTGGGTATAATGGGTTCAGATAAGGGTCACGTGATACTCACGTGCTGCCCTCTCTCCTCATACCTCATTTCTCTCTCCAATTGAACGTCTACGTAAGCCTCCTCCATTAAGAAATAAACGGTAGGACTAACGTTGCACACGACCTACAACGTCGGGGACCATCCATGTAATTAAATTAGGTGGGGGACCAAAATCGTGGTATTGGTAAACGTCGGGGACCAAAGTTGCAATTAAGCCAATATATATTGTGTGTGGGAGGTGATTAGAGATTGGGACGTGAAATTGTCTAGGAATATTAGATAGCAGCTTTTGAGCCTTTTCCTGGAGTTAACCCTAGCATTAGAGCTTTTTGAAGAACCTTTATTTTTCTCAATAAATTATTTGATCATGAAAGCCATGCTTGGCTAAACCTCCGTAGGTACTTGGGGTGTTCGGTTTGATTCTCTTGACCTTATGTTTTGATTTACTTTTTGACTCATGAATCCTATTTTTATTTATGAATTTCTCATCTTTTATCTATGAATCTTTATGCATGAAGATTAACTTTGCTATTTTGTATGCGATTGAGAAATCGGTAGAAAATAGAGATCCGGTGAGGAATTGATTAGGAACGCCTACGCCTTAGAGATAAGGGTAACTTCTAATTGTGTTGGCTAGTAACTAAGTGTTTTAATTCTCCAATTGAATTCGTCTAGGAACTAAGAGATTAGTGTTAGCAGTTTAATTGGAAGTTCTGCGTAGTTAAGAGATTATCACGTAGAAACTTAGGTAAGCACCATAAATAAGTTAGATAATTCATGAGTTAATTAGTCTATTAAGAACATAAGTGAAATTGATGAAATTCTACCCTAGGTACTTCCCCTTTTGATTGCTCTCAATACTACGTACTTGCTTTTCGCTGAACTTTGCAACTTTAAATTAAGTTCTTTTTCAACAATTATTTCCCCCAAAAAAAAACCTTTTTACTTAGTCTTTTTAGTTATTTAATAGGTTAAATTGATTTAGACGACCGCAATCCTTGAGTTCGATAATTTATTACTTCTTAACGAATAGATACACTTGCCTAGGAGTTATCATCTTCCCATTCTAGTATATCCAGCTTAATTTCTTCCTCTATTCTGCCCCAGTCCCAACTTTCTTCTTCTTCAAATACAACATCTTTACTGACAATGATCTTCTTTGATACTGGAACATACAACCTCCATGCCTTGGACTCATCACTGACTCCTAAAAAAACACATTTTTTGCTCTTATCATCCAGCTTGCTCCTCCTTTGATCTGGTACATGAACATGTGCTACACATTCGAAAATTCGAAAATAATGAACCACTGGTTTCTCACCACTCCAAGCCTCTTCTGGAGTCTTGTTTTCAACTGCTACTATCGGACACCGATTCTGAATATGCACACACCATCTCACAGCCTCAGACCAGAAGACCTTAGGAACTTGCTTCTCATTTAACATAGATCGAACAACATTCATAATCGTCCTATTCTTCCTCTCGGCGACTCCGTTCTGCTAAGGGGTATAAGTTGTTGTTAATTGTCTATTGATACCCTGTGATCGACAAAACTCGTCAAACTCGTTTGAGGTGAACTCACAAACCCTATCTGTCCGCAAGCAAGTTATGTGTGCGCCTATCTCCTTTTCAACACCAGCCTTATACTCTTTGAATTTAACAAAAGCTTCTGACTTCTCATGTAAGAAATAAACCCAAGTCTTCCGAGTATGATCATCTATAAAACTTAAGATGTACCTCTTGTCACTGTTCCAAGATGGCTTGATAGGACCACATATATCCGAATGCACTAGCTGCAACTGTTTTGACGCCCTCCACAAGCTCCTCTTTGGCACAGGCTCTCTATGTTGCTTTCCGGTTAAACATGTAGTGCATATCTTCTCTGGAGACTCCAAAGAGGGTAAACCAACCACCATCTTCTTGTGCGAAAGTGTTCTAAGCCCCTTGTGATTCAGATGCCCAAAACGACAATGCTACATGTGTGCTTCTTTCTGCGAGACAGCTTCAGCTTGAAGACACACAGACCTCTTTGGTGCCATAGAAGCTAACAGAAAGAACATTATATTCCCACTCATATTAGTCTGCATAATCACCCCTCTCATAGGATGAAATACTTTGCAAGTTCCATCCTGAATCAGAATGGCTAGCCCCTTCTCTTGAAGTTGTCCTATGCTTAATAAATTGTTCTTAAGCTCAGGAATGTAATATACATCAGATATTACCTGGGTTATGCCATTCAATTGCATACGTATACTTCCTTTTGCTACCACTGCCATTCTCGTATCATTCCCAAGCTTTACTGTCCGACTGAAATCTTCTTCCAGATCCAAGAACCATTCTTTGTTTCCCTTCATATGATTGCTGCAGCCTGAGTCAAGATACCATACCTCTTGTTTCTTTGTTTGATGGGGTTCTACATAGGCCATCAGTAGAAGCTCCTCTTCTTCCTCCAACTCAGCATAATTTACTTTCTTTTCCCAATCAGGACACTCGTATTGAAAGTGTCCCAACCTATGGCATTTGTAACATTCAATAACCTCTTTATTTAGAGATTGTCTCCCTCTACCTCTGCCACGTCCTCCTCTAGGTGCACCTCGACCTCTTCCTCTGCTGGACCTATCTTCTTGAGCCACTTTCAAGACATGTTCCTCCTCTTGGTGTCCTTGCATCCTTTGTTCATGAACAAGGAGACTTCCATGCAATTCATCAATGCTCAAGATACTTAAATCATTTGATTCCTCTATCGAACAAACAACATAATTGAACTTGGAAGTCAATGATCTAAGTATCTTACTGACCACAGTACTATGCTCCATTGTCTCACCATTTGATTTCATCTTGTTTACCACAATCAAGGTTCTCCCCAAGAAACTGTCTACCTTCTCTCCTTCTTTCATGGCAAGCAAATCAAACTCCCTTCTCATTACTTGAAGTTGTTCCCTTTTCACCTTTGAGGACCCATGATACTTCTGTTTCATTGAGTTCCAGATTTCCTTCGACGTCTCCTTGTCAAGAATTGTTTCCAAGATTTCTCTACCAATTGCCTGGAACAAATAGTTCTTAACCTTGAGATCTTTGAGCTTGGCCTCCTCCACGGCCTTCATTTGCTCCTCACTCGCTGGTGTTGTCCCAGTTTCCAATACTGGAATCCCTTCATCCACCAGACTCCACATCTCCTTGCTCCGCAGAAAGTTCTCCATCGTCATCGACCAATAATCATAATGGCCATCGAACTTCGGAATGGCTGGTTGCTCAAACTTCTCTGAGTCAGACATTCTGATCTCTCTGTGTTTAACTCACACTCACTGAATCAGGCCCCTTTCGGAGCTCTGATACCAATTGTTAAAAACAGAAACTTGTAACCAAGAAAACCGGAAGGAATGTGTTATTCATAATTCAGCAAACTAGGCTATTTATAGCCTTTACAAAACAGAAGATAAGTAACAAACCACACTTATAATAATCCGATAGTGTGATGCCTAAAAACAGATAAAAAACTAATTCTATCTTCTGAAGATAGAACCTAACAACAAGCTTATCAAATAAAGACTAAACAGAAAATATAACAAACTATATTTAACAGTATATTGCCAATACAATCAATAGCACCACTTGGCCATATTAATTTGTCAAGTGAAATTTTGGTATTAACAAACTGATGCACTCTTTTCTATATTATTAATTTGTCAAGTGAAATTTTGGTATTAACAAACTGATACAATCAAAATGACGTTACTCCGCTACATTGTTAGTATAAAATAAGAGAGTTTGTTACCTTTAATTGATTATTTAGAACATGAATAACTTTTTTTTTGTGAAAGAAACATGAATAACTAAATTGCAAATTATAGAAGTTTATTAGGGAAGTACTAAAATTAAGCCTAGCTTTTTTTTTTGAAAATAAATTAAGCCAAGCTAAAAGAATATATGAAACATCTCCATATTAAATTGGTATGACACAAATGCCCTTAGAAAAAGCATTCATATTGACGAGTTGATCGAAAGAAACATGGACATTTCTGTCATTTACCATATGCCTGACGTGTTGTCCCCCAAATCCAACAAAAACAAGTGGTGAAATCGTGTTTTATTCCCTGTCTGTCCACATTCCCATCTCGAAACTCCCAATCCTAAGTCTCAAACCCTTCTTTTGTCTTCTCTTGTGTCTTTCTATTTTCCCGCGTCCATTGTCACCGCCACCAAACCTTGCTCCTTGCAATGGCTCCAGTTACTCGAAGAGTCCCGTTTCCAAAGGTTGTCATCGAGAGAGACACTGATTCTGAACAGAGTTCATCCGAAGAAGAAGAAGAAGCACTTGAAGATGATGAAGAAGAAGCACTTGAACATGAACAAGAAGAAGAAAATGGGGTTGCTGAAATTGGAAAGAATGAGAAACTGGAAGTGGGTTTGGACGCAAACAGGAAAGGGAAAACACCAATCACTCTGCCTCTCAGAAAAGTTTGCAAGGTTACTCATTTTGAGAAAAAAAATTAAATTTGTGACGGTTTATTTTGCAAAGTTGCTTCTTTTCTTATTAATCTTGGGACTATTTTGTGATAATGGTTTCTGGGTATTGTTGTTGATGGTGTTCTAGGTGTGTAAGAAGCCTGGACATGAATCAGGCTTCAAGGGTGCTACGTATATTGATTGTCCAATGAAGCCTTGCTTCCTGTGTAAAACTCCTGGTAAGTCTTGTCTTCCTCACACTAGTGAATGTGGTATTTTCAAAATGCATCACCACATTTTTTTTAAATGTATTTCTTATTTAAATGCTTTGATTGATTGATAGTATTTTACTCTTCATTTTAGTTAACAAGGATTAGGATTGCTATATTTGTCATCTACTCATCTTGTTTCATTTGTTATGTGGCTTTCTTGTAACTTGTTAATCTCTTGGATTTATTTTTGGCTTATATATTTTTTTTATCTGTTGTGCTTTTGATTTGAAGGACATACTACTTTGACTTGCCCACATCGGTTCAGTACTGAGCATGGAGTTGTTCCGGCGCCCCGGAAAAAAACATGTAAACCTTTTGAATATGTGTTTGAACGCCAGCTAAGACCAGGCATTCCTTCAGTAAGCCTATGCTTATGCTAACTATTTGTTTGATTTCCTTTTTTTTTCTGTTGCGAAAAACATTTCATTTTGTCCTATGCCATTATTGTGCTGCTGGGAACTCTCTACCTGTTTCAATGTGGTACTGTTATAATTTTTGTTTTAAGCATCAGTTTGATGCGATTCTCGCTTTGTGCATCTTGAATTAAACTAAACAAGTTAGTTTTGGCCCATTTTAGTTTATTTTGTTTTTAATTTGCTTAATGTTGGGAATAAATTCTCATGCATGTCCATTTTGCTCTTTAGTTAGTTATTATGATCAGGCATAACCATAACTAGTGAAGGTAATACATACCATATCTTAGTTTGGTGTATTGAGATAAGTTAGTTAGTCTCATCAACTTCTAATTTCAACATGGAATCATGGTAAAGCTACCAAAATCTTCCAAGTTTGATTTGGTTATCCTTATAGTTGTTTTCGGAATCTGCAGGAAATCATGCCTGTATTTCTCATTAACAATTATCATGCTTGCCTCAATCTATTTTAAGCTCTCTTGGTTTCCCTTGCAATAGTGTATATCCTTTTTTAAGTCATACTCACCCAGCAAATGCTCTTTCTACCTATGTTGTCAATCCCAGTTCCGAGCTTGTCGCGGCCAGCCTCAAAACTGGGATAGCGGAATCCCGGAAAGCGGGATTGTTGGGATAGTGAATTATTGTCTATATTTTGTATAATTTATACCATATATATATATATATATACATACGAAATCAATTATAAATAGAGGATAGAACAAAGGAGAAGAGGGTCGAAGTGGGTAGAACATAGGTGACACTCGCCAGAGAAAGGTCGGAGGTCCTTTCGTGGTGGTTGTCAGTCGGTTCAGGATCGAAGAGAGAGAAGGTGCAAAGATAGAACATAGAGAAGAGGGTTGAAGTGGGTAGAAGAGAGAGAAAGGTTGAACAAAATCAAAGTTCTAGGGTTTTTTCTGTTGTGAAAACCTGGAAATACCCCTAAATAAAACCCCCATCGTTTACATTTGAGGGGCATTTCTGGAAAATTGTTATCCTGCCGGGATGGCCGAGACAGTTGACTGGGATGGGATGGGAAAATTCGTCCTATGGCATGGCTGGGATGGGAACCTGGGATCCCGCGAGATCCCGCCCAGATTGACAACTTAGCTTGCTACATTTACTGAATGACATGTGCTTCAAGTTGCATCAGGTTCATAATATTCTACATTCTTTGTTAGCATCGTAGCATTAAGGCATATATGATTTACTTATGCTTGTGATCCTTTGAATCTTATCGAGGTGAATAATTGGCAATATTATATGAATCATTGAGACCTGTTCAAACATGTGTCATTTTTATGACTCCATATTCCATTATGATTATGTATTCCCTCTTGTTCGATGTTATTAATTAGAGCTGGTATAATGAGATCCTTATGATGCTTGTATAATTAGATCGTTGTCATAAGTTTAATGTTTTTCCTCCCTTTGCAATAGATCAAGCCCAAATATGTGATCCCAGACCAAGTGAATTGTGCTGTCATCAGATATCACAGCAGACGGATAACATGCTTGGAGTTTCACCCCACAAAGAATAACATCATATTATCGGGAGACAAGGTTATTACATTACATATTTATGATAAATTACACTAATTACACTAATTGGGATTAATGTCAAGGTTGCCTTCTTTTATCCACTCATTTCTTGTTTTTTTCCTGCTTTGGTCCTAAAAGAAAGGACAACTTGGAGTTTGGGATTTTGTTAGGGTGCATGAGAAGGTAGTCTACGGGAACATACATTCTTGTTTACTGAATAACATGAAGTAAGTTGTTTTTATGATACCATGGCCTTGTAATTATCTCATTTCCCTCCTTCATGATTGCATTTATTTGTATGTCTTGGTCTGGACTCCAAATGATTGTTTCTAAATGGAAAACTTTGTAGGTTTAATCCTACAAATGATTGTATGGTCTATTCTGCATCCTCAGATGGAACCATTAGTTTTACCGACTTAGAGACTGGAATATCATCCTCTCTAATGAACCTGAACCCTGAAGGATGGCAGGTAGTATTTTTTTTCTAGAAATTTTTTCTTAAATTATTCTGTAATCTTGTCTTTTAACTTCTTGACTACATGGATATGACCAAAGATAATTCTGGAAGGCTCTTTGTTAATTGTAATATCTGAAGACTTCGCCTATTATGATGTTCTTCTTTGCCATGCCATTCATTTCCAGTTGTGTTATACTGTTAGATCATGCTTGATTTTATAATTGTGGGGTTTATTTTAATTTTTTGGACGGGAATTCCTGGTTTGGGGAGCAAAGGGCTATATTAGTGGCTGACAGAAGTGAGAGAACGAGCCAAATGAATCTGGTTGAGTTTTTGACTTTTACTAATTGGAAAGATGTGTAACATCATTTTTCTTGCCTTTGGCTTTTACTTTGGGGAATGAGGTGGTGGACTGTGGTAACAATCAATGTGCAAAAAGTAGAAGAAGATTCATTGAAGTTTTCTGTATAAGTTTATCTTGTTCTTTTGCAATAAAAGGCTTACTTGTATATTTTGTTTTCATTAGGGTCCAAGCACTTGGAAGATGCTCTATGGCATGGATATTAACTCTGAGAAAGGTCTTGTACTTGTTGCTGATAACTTTGGTTTTCTTCACTTGTGAGTAACTTCTTTGTGCCTTCCTTCTTTCCTGAAATTATTTAAGATACTGAACGATACAAGTTGTATATTATAATAAAGTTATGACTGATTGCATCACTCTTGGAAAGCTCACTTGATTTTTATGCTTCACTGCTAGTTTGTTATACTTCATTGTTGAGATATATTAAGAGATATCTATTAGGATATATCTGTTTGAGATAGATTTGTTAGGATATGGTTTCTTACAGGATTAGATTATATATTAGAGTAAAATACACTCCCCTCCCTTGACACATTCACTTATTACACTCCCCTCTCCTCTTATTTTAAAACATATTTTCCCCTCCTCTATTAAATAAAAATATATACTTTTTACCCTATTTTTGGATTTCCTGTTAACCTCTGTTAACCCCCACCTTTAATGAAAGTTTTTAGGTCCAAATTACCTTTTTTTACTCCCCTTTTAACTTACTCCCCTGTACCTCGTATTCATCCGTCTCCATGAACCCAAATCGGCAAGCACAAAAAAAACGTGAAGAATACGATCCACTCCTCTCCCCTGCTGATTGATTCTGCTCACCATGTCCTTTGCCAGATTTTTTGTTGTTTGGCTTGAAGATTTGAGAGAGAGCAAAATAGCTTAGCGTTACGAAAGAAATATGCTTAATTTATTCAGTAAAAATGCCTTCCTTTAACATCATGTGAGTTACCACAAAATTTTCATTTCCTTTTTTCACCATTGAAACCAATGAGCAGGAGATACACAATTACACAAAGCACTTATTCACTAATTCTTCAAGAAGATAATTAAGCAAGCCAAGACCCTTACTAGTTACTAGTACTAAGGCAATAGGCAATATTTTTCCCTGAGAAGATAAGCAGATCCTTAGAAGGAGAAAATATATAGGACAATAAAATTAGTGGTGGGGGTTTGGTTCATAGATACAGGGGAGTAAATTAAAAGGGGGGTTAAGAAGGGTAATTTGGACCTACGAACTTTTATTAACAGTGAGGGTTAACGGAAAATTTTAAAATAGGGTAAAAAGTATTTATTTTTATTTAATAGGGGAGGGGAGAGTGTATTTAAAATAAGAGGGGAGGGGAGTGTAATAAGTGTATGTGTCAAGTGTGGGGAGTGTATTTTACTCTTTATAATATTATGATTTTGTTATGATAGATTAGGATTAGAGAGATTTTATTGTTTTAGAGCTAGTAGTTGACTAGGAAACCTATAGGAATCTAGTCTTTAAATATTGTACTTCTGAATCAAGTATTATCAATTAATTAATGAAGTATCAATCAAGTATTAACAATTACTTAGAATACTTTCATTTTCTCTCTTCATAAACTAAGAGTAAATCCTATAATTTCAACATTTACCGTCTTGACATGTCTCTACTTATATTTAGTGTTTTTCTGTAAAAGGATATATTATTACATGAGTGTTCCATGTGCATGGTGTAATCTTTGAACTATCAATGCTTATAGTCCTCAATTGAAATTTACATCAAATTTAGCTGGCTATAAATTTTGAACATGTTCTTTTTTCTTAATTTTCTTTTCATTGTATAGTCATTCGTGATAAGTTAGTGGTTATCATGCGATGTGAATGCTCACACCTGTCCTAACAACGCACTCTATTGATTATCTTACAACCTATTGAGTTCATTAACTATTTGAAGTTATTTGAAAACTTGATATTTGCTGTAAGTAAGGCCTGTCTTTATTCAATTCTAAGGGAGTTTAAATATTCCAAGGAAAACATGAGAACATTTATAATCAATGTTGTTGTTTTTTTGTTCTTGGTTAGGACTTAGGACTAAAAATCTTATCCCTCTAACATGTAGCCATGCTTTTCACTTGTGAAAGAAATTAGATAAGCAAATATATGTGATCTGCTATTGCATTTTTAGGGTTGACATGCGCTCCAACAACAAGACTGGTAATGCAATTTTGATCCATAAAAAAAACACCAAAGTTGTTGGTATCCATTGCAATCCAATTGAGCCAGATATCCTTTTGACTTGTGGAAATGATCATTATGTGAGTTCTTAACTTCAATAATATATTAAAACTATTTATTTGATATATGAACATCTGTTTCAAGCTGGTCTGTACTAGCCTTTGAAACATGTAATGGTTTGTTTTCTAGGCTCGCGTTTGGGATATACGTCGAATGGAAACGGGATCATCCATTTATGACCTTAAGCACAACCGTGTTGTTAGCTCTGCATATTTCTCTCCGGTATCTGGGAACAAAATTCTTACTACATCACTTGACAACCGTCTTCGTGTATGGGATTCTATCTTTGGTAAAATGGACTCTCCTAGCCGAGAAATCGTACATAGTCATGACTTCAATCGGTATTTGACCCCGTTTAAAGCTGAATGGGATCCAAAGGTATTTTCTATTGTAAAGTTTGTGATTTTTCAATCTGTTATACTGGATAATCTAGTATCCTTATGGTTGAAGATAATTGATTCGATTGTTGTGCAGTTGTTTACGACATTTCCTTTATTATTTTCTTCTGTTATTGAGGAACGTTATTGTTTATGTTATTGTAGGATCCGTCAGAGTCCCTTGCTGTTGTTGGTCGTTATATAAGTGAAAATTATAATGGGGCTGCTCTGCATCCCATTGATTTCATAGATGTCAGTACAGGGAAATTGGTTGCTGAAGTCATGGACCCAAACATCACAACCATCAGTCCAGTGAATAAGCTGCATCCAAACGATGATATCCTGGCATCTGGGAGTTCTAGGTATAAATTATCTTGCTGATCCTAACGCACTAGAGAATGACGTTTTTTATTTTTCTACTTTTTATTTATGAAAAAAGATCTGTTCATGAATTCTTTAGGCTGGTATGAAAAAAGATCTGTTCATAAATTATCTTTTCAAACTTTTTACCATCTTTGGTGATCTGCAGTGTGTTTGTGAACACGTTCCACCACAACAAAACGCCAGTTTTTCTAATCCATGAATTTCTTCCGTCTCACAAATGTAGCATGGAACGTGAGCAAATGTGTTCGCAAACACACTCATAACCTAAGTTGGAATTTTAAATTACAAGTGCTCTTTGATGATCTGTTTTGGAAGCAGTATTTTACTTTCCTCCTAAGAGTATTGCTATTAAAAGATGAAACTGATATTGTATTCATTTCTGACTCAGTTCAGTCTCTTAGGGCTGGATGCATAAGTATATCATTATACAAATTATCCAATGTTTCTAGTTACGACTATTAAATATGCTTGGACTATATATATAATTATATATATATACATATATGTTTGTTAGATTCAGGAATTGACTTCAACTATGGTTTTAGAAAGGTATAAAACCTTGGGGTCCTAAAGTCTGATTGTTAATTTGGTTCTTGGACTTACCTGGTATAATTTTTCAGTTCTCTGTTCATTTGGAAGCCCAAAGAGAAGTCTGAGCCTGTCCATGAGAAGGATGAAAGCAAAATTGTGGTTTGTGGAAGAGCTGAGAAGAAACGTGGTAAGAAACGTGGTGCTGATACTGACGAATCCGATAACGAGGGATTCAATTCCAAGCTTAAGAAGTCCAAATTCCAAAAGACGTCCAAATCCCAAAAGACTAAATGGAAATTGTCTATTAAGGATTAGTGCTGAATTATGAAATAACTCCTGTAAAGCGTATTTAAGATGTTCCCTTTTTTCAGATATTTTGAATGTCTTCCAATCCAACTGCTAACCCTGTATAGGTGGTCAAGCTCCCCTCCTAGTTTTATTTTTTTGGTGCTGGATGGGTGCTGCTATCACAGTGAGCTATCTCCCGTGGCTTTCTCCCCTTGAAGGAAGATTTTGTATGCTTGTCTTGGAGCCATGACTCTTATGTGATTATTCTCCTTTTGTAGTGTTTTGTGTATCTTATTAGCAGAAGACAATGAACCTTTTTTGTTGATGTTTCTAAAGGTAGTCTTCAGGCTTTAGATTGTTATTCTATCTTCATGCTTTTATGAGCTTATCTTTCTTTTAGTATCTTTGAGTGCTTAGAGGCATAGAAGCATGTACTAAACCTAGAAAGCTCAATGCTTCTAGATGCACTATAGACCGGATTGGATCAGATTTGAATTTATAGACAAATCATTAGGTGACAAAATAACAAAATTCATGAGATTTGATCGGAAGATTTTACCTTCAAAGTCAATCTAATTCAACTCGCAAACATCTTTAGTGGTGAGGCATGGGATATGTAACATGAGAGGTGATGGTTCGATCCCACTCCATCCAATAGTTAGATTCTCTAAAATTGGCATGCTTACGCATTCGTTATTCGCCACGCGTAATGTTAAATGTGCCCTTACATGTCATGTCATCATGATACAAGTGTTTTTACCCTTGCGTTGCACGGCGAATTGATCTACTTACTTAAACATTTAGTGAATATACCAAGTACTGAGAGATCGTCACATTACAAAAAATATATATAATTACATACAACCAGTTCTATCACAATGTAAACAATACTCAAACTATGGGTTTTACACAGGGTTGAAAAGTGTAAAAACAGAAGGTGAATTAAGATGGATTGGAACAACACTTGCAACATCAATTACTCGTTTGCAGTTCCTGCCATGAAGATAAAATATCAATTAGAATTTCAGCTTAAATTCAAACGATAAATAATATAACTGTTAAAGTCATACCTCTTCTAACTTGGTAATAATAAGAGGGTCAAAATGAATGCAAAGTCTGGATGCTGGAATTGATCTGCCAAGAAACAATTACAGTCAGTTTGTATTAATATGGTTAAAAAATGAAATTAATGAACATTGTAATGCATAAACATCACCTGTTAGATATTTTCAAAAACTTCTTTGTACACAACATTACGGGTTGTGTTTGAAACATTGCCTTCATCATCAATAATCAGCATTTTCAATCCTTTTCTAGACTTCACTCTAGACAAAGCAACATAGAGTTGTCCGTGAGTAAACACAGGTCTCGGCAAATACAATCCTACATGCGAAGAGTGATTGGCCATGGCTCTTATTGATGGTCATTCCAAAACACAAAGAAACCGGAAATTGCCTTCGTTGAAATTTGAATGGAATGCTGGAGTCTGAAGGGGTCAGACTCATTCTAGGAATGAAAGCAGTTTCACCAGAATTTGTCCCTGTCAAAACAATTGCAACAATGATATATTTAGTCAATGCATTAACAATCATTCGAGTTCCATTGCATAACCCAACCGCTTGATCAATGTTTCGAATAAGCATGATTGGTACCCCTACTTTCAATAAAATCCTGTGGTTTGGAATTCCAGAACATTTTACATCATTCAAAAACTCAGAAGTGAACCATTCCGGATTCATCTCAGAATCTTCGTATGATTTGCAGGGGGTGTCACAACTTAAGTACTCACACTCTTCACCAGGAATCATAGACAACATAAAATTGTTGATCTCCTCCACACTATCAAGAGTTGGAGCTAGAATAGCTCTTTCTTGAAAGTATTTATTATTCTTTAGATTCTGTAGGAGATTTGGGTAAGCAAAGTTTACTAACTCAAAAAAAGGATCATCACACTTTTCAACCAATAAATCTTGGGGGATTTCAATGATAGAATTCCCAGCTGGATCAAGCAGATTCCATCTATCGCTAACCTCGGAACCATACTCCCGGATAAAGCAGCGAGGGATTTCTCCTTCAAGCTGCATGCATTATGAAACTGGAAATAAGTAGTCTAAATAACATACAACGGAAAGAAAAAAGTAAAAATTTCGCTGGTAAATAGTTCTAACCTCCCATTTGCGAGAGTAAACTGGAACCCAATACTTGTACCATAACCATGGGTAGTCTTCAATCTTTGGCATGGTTGATTTGGGTACAGATGATTCAGGATAATAGAAGAGAAGAAGAAAGCAGGAAAATAAACCTCTGAGATAAAAGATTGGAAACTTTTAAGAGAAGGGATAAATATAAAAACCGACACCTATATGATAGAAGAAGTAGAAGAAGCACACGTATAGAGAGAGGTAGAAACTGAAAAGATTGAAAAGGAATGATGTAATGGAAGCAGATGAAGATGGAAAGTCAGTGAAAAAAAAAGCAACGATGAGTGATAAATGTAATAAATGACTTGCACTCCCAATGTTATTCTCGAGCAACATAAAACAGTAAAAAGAACTTGAAAGGGTTCCCAATAAACACATTATGTTCACAGTTATGGATATTAAACCACATCACCCACAAAGTAATAAACATGCTTGGCATCCAACATGGTCATTTAAAGGAAATTTTCTTTGAAAACCACAAAACTGTTTAGACTAATTGCAATATTCCACATTGATGATTACTTAGAGACAAAGCAAAAAATTAGTAAGAAAATAAAAAGGATGAAGATTTTTTTTTTCTTGAAACTAATAAGGATGTAGATTTTAAAATAACTTAAATTTACATTATTTAAAAGAACTTATCTTTTAAGAGAAAAAATGTTTAACATTCTCAGTTGTAAGATGTTCATTCCCGTGCTATTTTATTTTTATTTTATTAATTTCCATCACCCAAATTACATGGTTAGTCATGATTTTCAAAACATTAAGTTATAAAAAATTTATTAGTATGAACCCCAAATAGTTTGTTATTTTTGTTATTTTCCAATTCAAAACACTTGTTTAAGAACCGCATTTTATCAATATTGGAATGTAATGATTACTGATTAAACCCAAGAACACTTTTCTCAAAAAAAAAAAAACTAAATTTTTACCTCAGTTTTTTCAGTTGATATATAAGAAATATGGAAGATCAATGAAAGAGTATTTCTAATGATTAATATTGGAACATAAAATAACGATTCTCAAATTGACCTTTATTTTTGGGATTTATATCATGGAGATGTGCCGTAATGAACAAATATCTAAAACGTTTTAACATAATAACTCAGTGGTGAACATGATAATAACCCATAAAGTTTTTCAAAAAACATCATATATTAAAATATTTAAGTAAAACATTCGAGGTAAAAAATCTCGATCCCAGATTCAAGTAAGTTAGAAAACCTAGATTATACCTTTGGTATTCATAAGTTTGAGTTAAAAATCTAGAACCCAGATAGAGCAATCATACTAAAATCTAGAACCCAGAAAACATAGATTATACCTTTGGAATTCATAAATTTGAGTTAAACATCATATATTTTTTATTTGAAATTAATTAAATATCATATATAAAATATTTAAAAATCAAGTATAAATCACAAAGATTAATTTTAATAACATAAATGCAAATCATAGATATAAGGAGAATATAAAATAACAGCCAAACATACTAATGGTTCGATAATATAGCCAAATTCCGATAGTCATTCATAAGCCCGCAAAATTAGAGCATATAGCTCACAAAATGATAAGATAAAATCACGCAAGGGAAAATTAAGTCTAGGCATAACAGCCTTACAAAACATCAAAATAAGAGTAATAATTCAAAACAACAACAGGAAAGATTTTCACTTCTTCTCCTTCTTAACACTCTTCAAAATCTTCTTGCTTCCAACTGAACCAATCTTGACATCAACAGCTGAAGGAGAAGGGCGCTTGGATTGGGGGGAGACTTCACCACCAGCACTGGCATTGTCATCAGAATCATTTGGAGCAACAACAGCTTCAATTATCTCAGCATGAAGAGTCTATCAACAAAAAAACGACAAATATCGTTAAGTCCGACGCCAGTGTATTACCAAGTTCTTAAAAAAATTCCGGTTTCTATATTTAACCTTAAGCTTTTCGTCCCTAGCCGTTTTCAAACAGTCCATTTTCTCCTTCAGTTTATTTTTGCCAGCATTAGGAGATTCAACTGAACCTCCTTTTGGGGGAGAAGTATCAGATCCAACTGAATCACCATCAATAGCCTGGCAAAAAAATGAAAATAGATTCAAATTTAGGTAATCAAATACACCAAAACGGAACATTACAAATTATGTAAAAAAGTAAAAAACTCTTACAATCAACTTGATCCCACTCATATCAGAAGATCCACCATCAAAAGAAAGATTCTGAGTGTCACAACCCAAATCAACTGCACTTGCAGGGGGAGAATCAGTATTTGGAAGTTCTCCAGCAACTGCAAACTCAACATTCAGATCCTATCATTGCAAAAGATAATTATTAAATAAAACGTACTCCCAATTCTGCCAAGTACAAATAATCGATTAAAAACCTTAGAGATCTCTGGGTTGATAGATTCCTGCTTCAGAACAGAGGTAGGAGTAGCCAAAAAATAAAATGGATTCGATTCATCCTGTACAATACAGTAAAAATAATCAATATACATAAATGAAAGCAAATTCCGGAGAAGGCATAAAAAATTCATACATACATCAGATGGGGGGAGTTAGAAATGAACTGATTAATGATTTCAGGGTCATAACAAAACTTCTTAACACGATAAGAAGGCTCATAAATGGAGTTTGAGGAGTTAGAAACTTCAATCTTGAATAGGAAAGTTCTGTCAATCAAATCCAGAATATCAGAGGGAACATTCGGTGAATCAGGCCCCTGGAAAGAAGAAAACAGTAAGGATCACATGAAACATCTAAAAAAGACAATAATATAGAGATACATGAATGTTAAACAATGAATCAAATACTAACAGCTTTGTTTGAAGCATCAACCAAAATAGCACATGGCTTCTTCACCACAGAGTTTGCCTCTTGATCAAAAAGCACAAAAGTAGCAGTATTCTTTGAATTCATAACCCTAAGTTGAATTCGAAACTTATACAATGGAGAAGCAACATGCCGATTACATGCTTCACAGAAGTACATGCCATCAGCTGGATATACTTTCTTACTACATTTGCATGCTGGATAATACCAATCCATCCCATCAGGAATGTACTTCATAGTACCCAATACAACACAATATGATTTCTACATTCATAAAAAATAAGGCATTATATAACGATATAACAAAAACAAATATTAGAAAAGGGAATGTATAGAACAAAAGTGTTAGAAAACCTCAGTAAGATCCTTAATCTGTTCGATTGTTTTTCCATCAGTCTGTCTCAGTAAGTCTTCCTCCACATAGATCATTCCAGAATCCTGAAGCTGACTTAGCACTTGAGAGGCTGGGTCATTCCTTTCGAAAAACCTTAACAAACCAAGATTGAACCGTGTCAAACAAATTCATAACAAAAATTACTATCATTACAAAGCAAGTAACATACCTTTCCCTAATTTTGGTAGCTTCATCAATTGCTGGATTGAACAAAATCTTAGTAGCACCATAAACATTATGAATACTTGGCTTACCTACAACATCATATAATAAAATACAATGTATAAGAATAGATCACTAAAAAATCAGCAAAAATAAAAAAAAAAAGAAATTAAAAAAACAAACAACCTCTGAAAGGCTTAATTTTGGCATATTGAACAACAACCACATCATTTGTCATATCTCCAGATGAGAGGTGACCCAAGATCTCAGAAACATATTTCCCAAAAAAAAGCACATTCCATACGAACTCTGTGGAAAATTCGAAGATTAAAAAATAAAAATAAACTCTAAAATTTAAAAATTAAATAGATCGTCAATGGAAGGGATTAAGGTTATGGGTATACCCATCCTGGTCAAGCTCAAGCGTTATCTTCTTCTGGCTAACACCATCCTTTTCAAACTCATGCTCCCCACTTGCCCCAGTCAATATTCCAATAACATCTACAACACATCGTCATTTTAGTAAAAGGCCAACAATTTATAGTAAGGAATAATCAAAGTATTCATAATAAAAAGTCATAGATGAACAAACCAATAAGAAAGGAAGCATCAGGGTCATTGAACATGATCTCCGATATGGCCATGAAGGAATAAGGACTGTGATTGATGGGCGTGTTTGTAACGACACAGACAAAAGTATGGATTTGGAAATTGATCTTAAAGGCATGACCAGTAGTCCTAAAATCGCGACCACTCTCTCCAACACCAAAAAAGGAGATTTGATAAACACGACCTTCAGTCAATAGAGATTGGAATCGATAAATCAAAGTCTTCCTCACAGTAGCATGAATCTTGTCACCCTTTGAATCAACCAGCACCATATCCAAAGAGAAGGGTAACTTAGAACCATAAAGGCTAGGGCTAAGCCACAGACGCTGCACTTTGGCGACAATGTTCCACGTTTCTTTGGAAGGATTGATGGTCGAGATAACATAAATTTTTCCTGACATCGTGAAGAAAACCAAGAGACAAACAAAACGATGAATTGAAAGAGAGTAAGAGGATGATGGGATTGCAGATATAAGGGGGGGTATTTATACACTTCATAATAGAATACGATTAGGTAGAAAAGGCGGTGAAGATCAAACGTTAAGGAAAAAGAACATTAGATTTTAATTAAAAAAAAAAACAAACAGAAGATTGAAAAAAATCCGCCGGATAAAAAACAAACGAAGATTGGTTACAACGGGCGGTGACGGCAGAAGGTTTTGCTTTAGGGTTAATTGGAGAACATAAACCATGGAAAGCTGAAGATCTAGGATGAGCTAACAATTAATGAAAGGAAAGTAATGGGAAGAGAACTCACTGGTTGGTTAATTTTGAAAAAATCCGCCGGATAAATGCACGCTTATAGGGAGAAGGGAAATGATTAAGTAGAAATTTCTAGAAAAAAAAGAAAGCATTGAAGATGGAAACGCGTGAGAGTAGTGGAGTCTGGAAATGAATACTGGACGCTTATATATATATCAAACGTATGACATCACTGCACGTCAGCTTTCAATGAGAGATCCTGGGAGCATGACACGTAGGATTTTAGTAGGATGGCAATGGGTCCGAGACCCATTGGGTACCCGCAAAAAATACCCACAATGGGTAGGGTAAAAACCCGTTAGGTGGGTATGGGGTTGGGCATGGGTAAATACCCGCAAAAATTAATGGGTACGGGTGCGGGTATGGGTACTATAGTACCCAACCCGCCCCATACCCGCACACACATATTATACATATACATACACATAATTGGTAGTATATTTTAATAAACTTAGAATATAACTTCTCAACTTCTTTTAAAAAATACGCAAGTGAAGTCTTAATATTATATGTACGGTTCATGATTATTTTCACTTATTTTAAAAATAAATTATTAACCGACAACTTTTAAGAGTTTATTAATAATCTAAATTTATAAATTTTAAGCTTCAATTCTCGCTTATTCTTTTTATAAAATTTATACTTATTCAAATGATTTTACTTCTTAAATATTGATGATCATTTGTATTTTTAATTAATGAGTTTTATTTTATAACATCAGTTATATTTTGATTTTCTATTGAAGAAACTTAAATTTTCACTAACTAAATTGCGGGTAACGGGCACGGGTACGGGGACGGGCATTCAGATTGCTACCCACGTAGGTATGGGGACGGGTACGAGTACTCTTTGAAAACGCGGGTATGGGGATGGGTGCTATAGTACCCTACCCAGACCCTACCCATTGCCATCCCTAGATTTTAGGCTTTAACACTATGTTTGGTTGTGAAGAGAGAGATAGAGAAGAGAGATTAGAGAAGAGAGAAGTTGAGTAGAGAGAAATAGGTGAGAGATAGAGTAGATTTAGAGATTGTTTGGTATGGTAGAGATAAAGGAGAAAGAGAGATGAGAAATAATGAGGTGGAAGAGAGAGAAAAATTAACTTTTAATTAAAATAATATTTTTTTATAATAAAGGTGTCAGAAAGCAGATAGTGGCGGAACCGCCACTAAATGCTAAGAAAAGGACAAAAAAAATAATAGTGGCGGTTTGGAACCGCCACTACCTGCGCTTAAAGTAAAAAAAAAAAATGCGTCAGCCAGGAATCTCTTCGCAAAACGCGAAGAGAGTAAAAAGTGGAAAAAACCCACCCTCTATCTATCTCTCCCCTACATTAATACACAACCAAACAACCACACACAACCCATCTCTCTCCTATCTCTCTCTTCTCCCTCAATCTCTTATCAACCTCTCTCATATACCAAACATAGTGTAAGAGTCATTCTGGGAGAAGAGTGATTTTGGTAGTGACACATCAGCAAACCCACTATCATAGAGTTACTCTTTTATAAAGTATATAGATAGATATCCTAGTCACCACATGTCATATCTCTCCCTTAGTGACACTTTAGTAATAACATTTTAATTTTCGGATGAGAGTATTAACGAAAAGGCTAAAAGTTTGTCAAATAAATGTTAGGAGTCACATTTACTCATTTTAAAACACATGAATCTATTTTACGCAATTGCTATATAAGCACAAAAGTTCAATTAACTTTTTTTAATACTAAGTTATTAATGATGTGTCAAAATAGAAAGTTCTAATTGGATGTATATTAAAACTCTTTTTATACCATGAGTGTATATTTATTAAATTTATTTGGATGTATATTAAAACTCTTTTTATACCATGAGTGTATATTTATTAAATTTATCTGCATCTCTCAAAAAATATTTATAATCTATATGTTTTCATTGTATTGGGTTACTAACAGTTAAAATATACTGGTATAGATAGCCTAAAATCCTACTGGTATCTAGATACCAAATAAAGAGTTAAAATATTGTGATAAATCTAATTCAATTTGTGAAATTGCAGCGACCAATGACACCTTGAATTTCACTGTTTTGATTTACAAATAACCATTCATTCAACCTTTTAATTTGTGTAGTACTGGCAATAGGAACTTAATTCAGCAAATCCGTGAACTGTTACGTTGACACTACAAGTGTTTGTTATAGCCATTTTTTTAGAGGAGCGTACATATGGTGGGAGATGCTTTAGCCAAGTATGGAACTTCTGTTAAGTGTTAACTATCATTGGCAAGTATAGAAGCTTCCTCCTTCCAATGTTGTGCCTCTCTTGTTCCAAGACGTCCTTGTTTAGTCTTGTTTTTCTTTCCTAAGTAACCAAAAAAATTCCTTTTAAAAAAAAAATTAAGTGACACTTTTTCCCCAAGATATATTTCTACAGATGACAACCATGAGACTAATAAGTTCAGAGATTGAATCATGAACCTAAATGCTTAACAAATCTAGCTATCTACCGACTGTAATTTACATTTTTCAACCAAAAAGAAATACTTGGAAATTCTAATTCAATAAAAAATGTCATAAATAAGAAACCTTTTTTTTCTGAAACAAAATAAGAAACCTAGTTCCCTGCTAGTTTTAATTCATTCTTTTGCCATTGCCATAAAATTCACGAAAAAAGGTTGGAACCTGAAGAGACGAAATTTTTTGGCTTGGGTGGCTTGGGCTTATTGAAGCTTACAATTTCATTGTGCCTAGGTTCAAATGCCCACATTTTCCAAAATAATTCCATGGTCCACTTAAAATGCTACTTTTATTTCAAAAAGGTCAAATTTCGGACCTCTAAGTTTGACCTGGTACAGTTGGCTGCAACTTGGTACGTATAGGTTCCCCATTTTTTGAACAAACAAAGTCCCTTCCCATACACAAGTAGAGGCGCGGAAAGAGGCAATTACTCCGATGAAGTAAAGGCTTATGTGGTGGCTCGAGCAAAAGTAATTGCTGGTGCGACAGATAGAGAGAGAGACTTATACATGAAGGAAAAGAGCGAACTTAAGTTTGCATGAGTGACTAAGGTGGTCCGAAACACTTATTTAAGGCATGAAATATATATTAATAAATCAAGGTTCGAGAGCATGCTTATCGAATTGAAAAGCCAAACGCGGTTGATTTGGTATAGAAAAAAGAGTAAATCAACAAAAAAACCAAGACAAAAAGTCCCATAAGGCAAGAGAAAACGACCCTAACAACCTGGGCAATAACCACCCTTTACAACAGCTAAGCCCAAAAAGAAATCAAAAACCTAGTCCAAAACCCCCTAACCCACAAACAAGATCAAACCAAAAGAACCAATCACCCAAGACAAAGCACCGAAGCCACTAAAAACCTCCATATAACCTCGGATGGTATTGACCAAAAAAAAAAAAAAAAAAAAAAACCTCGGATGGTTAGCTACCAGATGAGCTTAGAGGAAAGCTTTGAAGGTGGATTCTTCAGCGGACACTATGAAGGGTTCTGTTCTTCTCAACTTTTGTTCATGTTTATGAAGCTATCATGAAATTGAATAACTAATTTCTCTTTTTGTTGAGATTGAGAATAAACTCTCAATCACTTACTTAACGGATGCAGGGCCGGTCCTGACATTTTGGAGGCCCTGGGCAAATAATAAAAATGGACCCTTAATAATTTTTTTAAGGAACATTATCTATTTAAATTATTTAGCAAAGTAGGGTAGTTTTATGAGAAAAGACAACTGACGTGTGCCCCAGTCAAAAAACCGTGGCCAAAAATTTAAAAAGGCAACGGTTTCTAAGCTGTTGCATAAAAACTTTAGGCCACACTTTAAGAAGCAACTCAAGACAAAGCTGGAGAGTGGAGAATCAGGCTATAAGGTGCATCTTTTTCGGTTATGATCAACAGAAGAAAAGGCAACAGTTTCAAAGCTGTTGCATAAAAACTTTAGGCCACACTTTAGAAACCGTAGCCTTTGAGAATTTTTTTTGAGGCCCCTTCATTTTGGAGGCCCTGGGCTGTGGGCCTGCTTGCACAAGCCCAGGGCCGGCCCTGAACGGATGTAATAATGAACCAATATGCTAACTCACTTGGTTTCAGTTTTTTGAATTTAAAACTATTTTCTAAGAAAAAATTGTTATTCAAATAAGAAAAGAAAAAGAAAAGGTTTGAACATATGTTTTCAAAGCAAAAAAAAAATGATGATTTGAAAACTAAAATTAGAATGAAAAAATATCTCAAAGGTATTTTGGTTTTCTTAAAAAAAAACTAAAAAGGAAACAACTTTTAACAACTATTAAATTAAAAAAAATGTTCATACCAAATTAGTTTTTGTTGTTTTTATTTTCTAATTTTATAAACTGTATTACAAAACAATAATCAAACCATTCTTAATATTATAAGAAAAAAGGATTTCTCTAAAGAGGGTGTAGGTTTTTTTTTCTTCTACAACTTGTATAATATTTTTTAAGAAAATGATTAAATATTTTTAATACTATGATAAAATATATTATTTTGACTAAAACACTCACATTAAAATCTTAGCTAACAGTAAATAATTATTAAAAAAATCCAATGATTATAAAATAATGCTACCCTCAAAGTAATTGTACTTACTTAAATACAATTAATTATTTTTTCGAATTATTAGCATTTTAATTGTAATAGTAGTAGCAACTTTGAGCACGTGAATAGTGAGTCATCGAAACTGGTTCATAATCAATTAATGAAATGCTGAGAAACGAAAGACTAGGACAAACAAAGGCATGGTTAACAGCTTTCACCCTCTGCAACATTATTGCATTTTAGTTTCCATGCATAGGGAGACACACGCACACACTCCAAGCTCTAACAAACTCCACCGCGAACACCGGGTGAGGGCATTTCCGTCTTCTCACACTCCTTCAAAATTCGCGGTACCTAGCTCTTTCCTTCCCGAAGCTTAACCATACAAAACAACAACAACAGTCTTTCACCTTCTTCTATTCTCTTCGTCTTCTCTGATTCAAAATCAAAGCAGTTATAGAGAGAGAAAGTAGTTATAGAGAGAGAAAGTAGTTACAGAGAGAGAGAGAGAGTGAGTGAGATTTCTCATTTTTCATGGCAGCTTCTGATGGAAGCGAGTACTTCGAGATCGGGTCGTTCCGGAGCGAGAGCTTCGCCAGAGCTTCTAACGCCGATACGGTGGAGGAAGACGAGGAGGAGCTACAATGGGCGGCGCTCTCCCGTTTGCCATCGCAGAAGCGAATCAACTACGCACTCTACCGCGCGAGCTCTTCCCGCCGGCAGCCACCGCCGCTTGGCTCCCCTGCCGGCGCCGGTGGCCGAGCAGACAACTTAATGGACGTCAGAAAGCTCAGCCGATCTCACCGCGAACTCGTCGTCAAGAAGGCGCTCGCGACGAACGATCAAGATAACTACCGCCTCCTCTCCGCCATCAAAGAACGCCTCGACAGGTTCCGATTTTAATCGTCGTTTTTTCTTCTTCTTTCGCTCATTCTCTTGTTCAATTGTTCAAAGTTATAGATCTGAGTTGTTGTTTTCGCAATTTGTTGCTATTTCTGGAAACGATATAGGATTGGAATTGAGGTGCCGAACATTGAAGTGAGATTCAGTAACTTGAGCGTCAGTGCTGATGTTCAAATCGGTTCCAGAGCTTTGCCGACGTTGATCAATTACACTCGCGATGCGCTTGAGGTCAGTATCGATTGCGATTCGATTCACTTTTCTTTGATGATGTGTTGTCGTCGTTGTGATTGATTGATTGATGCATGTCTGTGTGTGTGAGGTGATTGTGACTCGTGTGATTGCGTGCAGACTATATGCACCAATTTGGGGATATATCGACCTAAACGGCATTCGCTTACCATCTTGGACAATGTCAGTGGAGTCATCAAACCGGGAAGGTAATAATGGTTTCTTCTTCTTCAACGGTTTTCGTCTTTGGCTGGTTAACGTTATTCTTACGCAATTGATTGATTGATGCATGTGATTGTGAATTCCACTCGATCTTTGTTTGATTTGATTTTGTTCATTTCAAGTTAAGTTCGGTCTAACTATAATCATTTAATTTGATAGTTTGGTCTGTGGTATGGTAGTTGGGATAAGAAATATTATCATCACGGGGGTAAATGGGTTTCTATATTTGATAGGCTCAGAAGTTTCATGTGCGTTCGGTTGATCACGCTTTTTGCTAGCTGTGCAGGATGACTTTGCTACTTGGAGCACCGGGAGCGGGAAAATCCTCCTTACTTTTGGCGCTCGCGGGCAAGCTTGATAGCAACTTGAAGGTGCAATCTCTGTCTGTGTTACTATAAGTCAGTGGAAAATTTCATGTTCAATCTTAACCTTAACCAGCCTCAGAGAGGCATGAAGTGAAATTGTTGATGTGATCGATGTGATAGAAAAATAAAATAAAGATAAAAAAAAGAAATAAGTGGAAATAAGATAAAAAGCAATATATCACGGTGAAAATATCAAAGTTGGAATAACATGTGATAAGTGAGTTAAGAATATGGATAAGTGATGTGACTAAGAAAAAAATAGTGAAAATAAAATGAAAAAGAAATAACAATAATATATTCCCACATCATTTTTTTACTCACTCAATTTCCACATAGTTTTATTTCTATCTCTCTTTACTTTTTATATCATATGACGTATCATATCTTATATTTTTTTCTCTCTTTCTTTTCTCCTTTCTTCCCATTACCTCTTTTCCACCAAATGTAGAGTGTGAGGAAAACATTTAAAACAAAATAGGTGTTAATAAATCAAAACAATTTCAACTATATGAAACTCTTTGTTGAGTATAATAAAAAAAGTAAAAAAAAATTGCACCAAAGCAGTATAAAACTCTTTGTTTTGATTTATTGAACTCTCTCATTTTCAAGGGTACTAGAATATTGCACTTAAATTTACTAGAATAACTCAGAAAATTAATTTTTAATTTAAAAAAAAATTTGGTTACTGAGAGAGCCTAACACAAAAAAAACTACAAATGTGTCGCACGCGAGAATGTAACTCCCAATTAATGAGACAAAAGATAATTTGAACACTTAGAATGAGGAACCTCCCAAATACGGATGTCAAGATCAAGATGAACTAAATTAGGCAAACAATCCGCCACTTGATTTGTCTCGCCCCAAACGTAAACAGACTTTCGTCATCGAAGCACGGACCTAATTAACCATAGAAGTGTACGGGTGGAAATAAAGATAATGAATAATTTTTTTTTTTCATTTAAAATTCTAAAACTGAATATTGAAATACCTTAAAAACTAGATAAATAGAATCCAAACTTATAAAATGTGGAATCCTACATATTTTCGAACATCTATGAAAACTCAATGAGTTAAGTTTCAAATTAAGATTTCATTGTTGGAGATGTTTTTAAGGGTTTATCAGTTAGTTAATTAGAGTGTTTATTGTGAGATGAAAACATTAAATCGCGATAATATGTGATACTTTTTACAATTTTCCCTGTTCTATTTCTACAGAAAACTGGTAGTATAACATACAATGGCCATGAGGCAGATGAGTTTTTTGTTAAAAGGACTTGTGCGTACATTAGCCAAACAGACAATCACACTGCAGAACTGACAGTGCGAGAAACTTTGGACTTTGCTGCTAGATGTCAAGGGGCACAAGAAGGTTTTGCAGGTATATAAACTTAATTATATTGAAGGATTTTCTATAAAATTTTATTACCATTAAATTTCTTCTGCAAAATGCGTTTAAGTCTCTATTTTCTGGTTTATTCTTCTTCCGGCTTCTCTTTCAACTTCTTCTTACAGCATACACGAAAGATATTGGCCGCCTAGAGAATGAAAGGAACATCCGACCTAGTCCAGAAATTGATGCATTTATGAAGGTTATCATCCTAAATGTTTTGTAGTGTATGAATATAACGGTTGCCTGCATGTATATATCAAGGTGTCTCCTAAATAATGTTTTATTTGAAATTTGATTAACTCCACAGGCATCATCTGTTGGTGGTAAAAAGCACAGTGTGAACACTGACTACATTTTGAAAGTTCTTGGTCTCGATATATGTTCAGAGACAATCGTTGGTAGCGATATGCTGAGGGGGGTCTCCGGAGGCCAAAGAAAGAGAGTTACAACAGGTTCCTCTCCCCTTTGTTTAGGAATTAGCAGCATTTGTTTTGAGCATCCTTGATGTTTACTGTCCTAGAGTATCTTTTTTAATTCCCTTATATCTGTTTCTACTTATAATTTGTCAAGTATTATTGAGGTAATCTCCTCTGAGGGTTTCCCGTTACAACTGAGACACTAATCTATTTTCCCAAATCTACAAACTAAATAGATGCGCCTCCATATCTCACATTTCCATATTTATATATTTAATTAATCCTCTCCTAGTAACTACTAACTAACTCCTATAACAGCCTTAACTACATAATAATTCTGTTTTCTGCATCAGGTAGAAAGTTAGCATCATATAACACTTTTGGAAGATATATTTCCGTTCAAACACTATTTCATTGTTCCTTTCCTTGTATAGACAAAATGATTTTGGTAATAGTGCTTGTAGTTTGTATATCGTTTCTTGGATTCATTTGGAGCATCTTGACATATATAAGTGATGAACTTGACTTTTTTTTATATATAAATGTATCTGAGCTAGACGGCTTCATATACAGTGATGACTATTATTTAAGTCTTGCAGACTGCAGTTGCAGCAATAACATCTTGTCCTGCATCTTTTAGGAGAAATGATTGTTGGTCCGAGAAAAACACTATTTATGGATGAAATATCAACTGGACTTGATAGCTCTACTACATTCCAGATAGTAAAATGCATAAAGAATTTTGTTCATCTGATGGATGCTACAGTACTCATGGCTCTCCTTCAGCCAGCTCCTGAAACATTTGAGCTATTTGATGATCTGGTGCTTCTGTCGGAGGGGCACGTGATATATGAAGGCCCTAGAGAAAATGTGCTTGAGTTTTTTGAGTCAATAGGTTTTAAACTTCCACCACGTAAAGGGATTGCAGACTTTCTTCAGGAGGTATATCTTTTGAACATGCTTTTATGATCAGGTGCTTTCTTTGATTCTTGCTTAATTTCTGTTTATTTTTTATAGGTGTCCTCTAGAAAGGATCAAGCGCAATACTGGGCGGATCCTTCCAAACAGTATCAGTTTGTCCCAAGTGGTGAGATTGCAGAAGCCTTCAGAAATTCCAGATTTGGAAGTTATGTGGAATCCTTGCAGACTCATCCTTATGATAAATCAAAGTGTCATCCTTCAGCTTTGGCTAGAACTAAATATGCTGTGTCAAGATGGGAGATCTCTAAAGCTTGCTTTGCACGTGAAGCCCTTTTAATCAGCAGACAAAGATTTCTTTATATTTTTAAGACCTGCCAGGTACGTTTGATTTGATATTGTATTTAAACTTGTACTTCGAACTCCTTTTTAATTTCACTAAAAGTTGAAAAGATTTTATTACTAGTTCTTGTATAATTGAAGTCTTCATTAATTGAAGGTCATAGTCATAGTTTTTTTTTAACTGAAAATTTTCCCTAATGAGTGAGAATCAATTGATATAATCATGATTCAGAAGTTCAATATTTATATGCAAGGTTTCTTAGTCGGTTAGTCCTAGTCAAACTAAATCAAGAAACAAACTGCGACAATAAGATAAACAAGGAACAAAACTAATCCTAACATAATAATCTCAACAAACTATATCTTCACAAAAGTATCTCAACAAACTATATCTTCACAAAAGTATCTCAACAAACTATGCTCAACAATCCCCGTCTAGCTGAAGAGTATAAATCATATGCATCCACTTTGGAATATATGTGTGCTTCCATTTCACCCCTTAAGGATTTAGTTAATATATCAGCAAGATTATCCTTAGAGCAAACAAATGAAGTTTTGATGATACGAGAAATCATTTTCTCTCTGATAAAATAATAATCAAACTTCTATATGATTGATTCTCATGAAAGACTTGATTGAAGAGATGGAAAGTTGACTGGTTTTCACACATTAGCTCCATAGGAGTATAAGACCAACATGACAGAACAGTAACTCATGAATTAAATGTTTTTACCATAAAAGCTCACATGTTGTGTGTGCCATTATCTGATACTTAGCTTCCACATTTGACCTACCTGGAGCTGTTGCGAGTCAATGCTGATTCTCTAGGACTGCTGCGAGCTCAGCTGATTCAGCTGATAATAGTAGGCAGTGAACTAGGGAAAAAAACCAGTAACAATATGGCCAAAAATGAAAGAATGAAACAACAGTAAACCAGCAGCAACCAAAAAACAAAACACTGACACAAAGAATAAAGAGCAACTTAGTGCTAATTGCTAAATAAAACCATGAAACAGAACCCAAACACACCCTAAAAGTACTTCAATTAGTTTTATACAAAGAAATAAATTAAAACCAGGAACCACAAGGCCAAACAAGGTGCTTAATGAGAAATACTAGTTTGGGATCAACCGGTTGATGGCTTCAGAGGTGGACACTTGGATAAACTTCGACACCTGATAACTGTCGAAAGTGAGTAAGCGTTGACAACAGTTGATGCTTCATAGAGAGTGCGCTACGCTGATAGTAGCTGAAGCCTTAAAACAAGATAACAGAAATCCTGATTGAAACTCATGGCTTCGGCATGCAGCGGGTCGGTGCTGGTAGCTATTGGAACCCAACAACAAGGAGATGAGCAAATATAGAGTACCTTGAAAAATTGAGTTACTAGAGATTGACTAGATTTCTAGTTGTAGTAACATCAGTATAACAAAATTCTAAACTTCAAGAAACTCAATAATGGAATAGTGATTTGACAGGTCATGAAGGATGATATTGCTCTGATACCATCTTGAAGCTGGATTTTATTTTGAATAATTGATTGATATTAACATGACTTAAAAGTACAATATTTATATACAAGGTTTCCTAGTCCTAGTCAAAGTAAATGGGGAAACAAACTGACAAACTATAGTAACAAGATAACAAAAAATAGTAACAGGAAAAAATTTAAGCTGAACCAAAGTAATTTTAACATGATTATCTCAACAAACTTTATCCTAACAGATATCTATTCTCAACAATGTTCATTAATTTAAACCCAAATCATTGAATAGGACTGTTAAAATTACAGTATATTTTAAAGGAACATTAATAGGAAGTTTATATTGAATAGGACTGTTAAAGGAACATAGTAAACATTTTTCAAATAAATAGGAAGTTTATATTCAGATACTATAGTATTATAGCAAATGAGTGACTCATGTTCATGGTCCCTTTTTCTCAATTTTCTATGATGATTCTATCACAGCCCATCATAGGAGTAGCCATTCAATTGTCTCTTGCTCTGATTTATCTTGGATATATATTTAGAGTGCATGTCTCATTTATAATTTTATGAGCTCATAAACACCCACCTAATGAGAATTCATTTATGTTTTGGCTCATCTAAGTTATACTATAATTGTTACTTAATGTTGAAAGTGTCCTCCAACGACAGAAATAGAAATAGCTTAAGTCTATATAAAAACTAGAGATGCACTTCACCTTAAACATTGCCAAAGTGACACTTCAAGCAAACTATATTTCTTTCTTCCACAGCTATCGGGGCTGACCCAGTAAATTCCAGCACTTTGAAACATTTTTTGCTTTTTGTTTTATATATGATTATTACTGACTTATTTTTTGTGTGACTGTATACTTTGCCTGTAAAAATTCATATTCTTATTTCTTAGAGGATATCCATTTGATAGAGTTGAAACTGCTACGTCATCAATTAAGATAGCTACATTTAGTTTTATGTTAGCATGTTGATTACATTATAATTTTTCTTTTGGAAAAGTGTAATTTCTCTGTTTTCTTGTTGATAATTCTGTAACTATTTTGACGTTTTTATATTTTCCCATGTCACCCAAGGTTGCTTTTGTTGGATTTGTCACATGTACAATATTCCTGCGAACTAGGATGCATCCTACAGATGAGGCTTACGGAAACCTTTATGTTTCTGCTTTATTTTTTGGGCTTGTTCACATGATGTTTAATGGGTTCTCTGAGCTCTCTCTCATGATAGCGCGGCTTCCAGTATTTTATAAGCAAAGAGATAATTTGTTCTATCCTGCATGGGCTTGGTCTTTGACCAATTGGGTTCTCCGTGTACCTTACTCCATTATTGAGGCTGTGATATGGACTGTTATTGTGTACTATACTGTTGGTTTTGCCCCTTCTGCGGGAAGGTATCGTAATTTTATTACATGTTTCTGTTGCGAGTTTGCTATTTCATCCTCGTAATCTTTGCATTTTGTTAATTATTTCAGGTTTTTTCGCTACATGTTTATACTTTTTGTAATGCACCAAATGGCAATAGGTCTCTTCCGGATGATGGCTTCTATTGCACGAGATATGGTTCTTGCCAACACATTTGGATCAGCTGCACTCCTTGTTATATTCTTGCTGGGAGGATTTATTATCCCTAAAGGTAAGTGCAGAACCACAAATAGTCAGGGAAAAGTTAACTAACTACATTGCTGTTAGTGATTTGGTTGTTATTCCTTCAGGAATGATTAAGCCTTGGTGGATCTGGGGCTATTGGTTGTCACCCCTTACCTATGGACAACGTGCAATTACTGTTAATGAATTTACTGCTTCCAGATGGATGAAGGTATTTATTTGGCTATGAAAAATTTCTTCATGTGTTGATACTTAATACTGTCAGCGGCCAACTCAATCCTAAGACTTATGTGAATAATATTTTTTGTTCCAGCACCTTCTTACTGATAGCCTTTTGGGTTTAAGCATAGAAAAACCTTAGGCCTGTTGGTGCTTAAAGTTTATTTATAAAGAATCAGTGAAACAAAGATTAAAATTTTCCCCACCTGATTATGGAGCAATCAAGTGATCAAAATATGAATGTGAAGGTGTTAAAACTATATACTCCTACTTGATCAGCATGTTCTTATCACACTATGATGTCTAACAAGTAGTATTAATTTGACTGACTTATATAAAGTTTTAATTAAGCATAACTTTTATATTCTGCAGCAATCAGCACTTGGGAACAACACAATTGGTTACAACATCCTCCATGCACAAAGCCTTCCAAGTGAAGATTATTGGTATTGGGTTTCTGTTGCAGTTTTAGTGACCTATGCAATTATTTTCAACATTATGGTCACTTTGGCCTTGGCCTATCTGCATCGTAAGTTTTGCATGATATTTTCCTAAATTGTTTTCCATTTTAAGCTTGCATTCTCTCTCAATATATGATTCACATTCCCTTTGAGAATCAAATTTCTTATCGTACATATTTGTTTGGGGCAATCTTTATTTAATCCCTTTTTCTTTGTCTCTTACTTTCAATATAGCACTTCAAAAGCCACGGACTGTTATTCCTCAGGATGACGAGCCAGAAAAGAGTTCTTCTAGAGATGGTAATGACTAGCTGTAACTTGAATAGTCATCTATTACATGTTTCACTTTGTTGGACCAGAGGTTCAAGGACCGATAATGTATATTTCGAAAAATGTCTCACATTGCATCACTTGGTTATGCAGCCAATTATGTTTTCAGTACCAGATCTACAAAAGACGAAAGTAACACGAAAGGAATGATTCTTCCCTTTCAACCATTGACAATGACATTCCATAATGTCAGTTATTTTGTTGACATGCCGCAGGTGGGGCATTTGTAGTTTCCGATTCGACAAAATAGAATTCTATATATGTAATGACATAAACACTAGAAAGTATACGAGAAATCTCTTCTCCATTAACTGATTCCGAATAAATTATTTTACAGGAAATAAGAAAGCAAGGAATACCTGAAACTAGATTGCAGCTCTTGTCAAATGTGAGCGGGGTTTTCTCACCGGGTGTTCTTACAGCATTAGTGGGGTCTAGTGGGGCTGGAAAGACCACTTTGATGGATGTACTTGCAGGCAGAAAAACTGGAGGGTATATCGAAGGGGACATCAAAATATCTGGTTACCCGAAAGAGCAACGAACATTTGCCAGAATATCAGGATATGTTGAACAAAATGATATACATTCTCCTCAAGTAACGATTGAGGAATCGCTGTGGTTTTCTGCATCTCTTCGCCTTCCAAAAGAAATCAGCACTGATAAAAAACGTGTAAGTTCGTGTAAGTTTATTTTATGATACACAGTGCATCTGATCATACTAAAGTAGTTTGTAAACTTTAAGTCACTTGAAATATTTTACAGGAATTTGTTGAACAAGTTATGAAACTAGTTGAGCTTGATTCATTGAGAAATGCTTTGGTTGGTATGCCAGGCAGTTCTGGCTTATCAACAGAGCAGAGAAAGCGATTAACAATCGCAGTGGAGCTTGTAGCAAACCCTTCCATTATTTTTATGGACGAGCCTACATCTGGACTTGATGCACGTGCTGCAGCTATAGTTATGCGAGCTGTTCGTAACACTGTTGATACTGGAAGAACTGTGGTTTGCACTATACATCAGCCAAGTATAGATATATTTGAAGCATTTGATGATGTTAGTTCAATTATATATTTTCTGTCATTTGGCTGGTTTGATCACTAGTGGTGCGTTTAGCTTCTATCATAGAGTCTAAACTTTGGTTTATGATACCCAGTTACTTCTCATGAAACGTGGTGGGCGAGTAATATACGGGGGAAAGCTCGGTGTGCAGTCACAGATAATGATAGACTACTTTCAGGTTACATATAATTTTATTATTGATGTTAGTTTTATTATAAATAGTTTTCAGTCCTTAATCCTGACTACAGTGTCCAGCTCATTAATCTCTACGACTTCTAAGAAATTAGTCTCCCACTTTTGGTTAGGGAGACCCTTAATGCACACACCGGAAAAAAAATCATGATTATCAGTACATCAACAGGCAAATTTAATCTATGCATGTGGTTTTAAACTGCAGTCCACCACTTCAATTGTGGCTAAAATATCTAATTTTTTGGATTCTATAACAGTATCATGCAATTGTAGATGGCATTAAGGTAATAATTGATAATAAAATCTGAACATGTGAAAGGCCCTTTAATCCTGATCTGACTAATGCAGAATAACTGATCACATAGAAAGTGATGAGAGAGAGAATCAGGACAATAGAGAATTTGCAGAATTCAGTTCTTATTTAAAAGATGCTCTTTCAGAGTCTAGACGAAAATTATGATCTTATCTGGCATTTCCAAATACCTAAACTTCTGATCTTTTGTTTTTCTGCTTTTGGTCTTTTTGCGTTCATTCCTGTGTGAATATTTTTATTTATGGTTTTTTTCGTGTCTACTCTGCAGGGAATTAGGGGAATTCGCCCTATTCCTAGAGGCTACAATCCAGCTACCTGGGTGCTTGAGGTCACTACACCTTCTGTTGAAGAGACAATTGATGCAGATTTTGCAGAAATTTACAACAATTCAGATCAATACAGGTGTTTCCAACATGTTTCTTAACTGCTATTGTCAAAGTTTTTTTTTTATGAGTTAAAGCTGGAGAGAGATGATATGAATAAAAGGCTCATCATTTAAAAAGAAACCAAGATGTTACAACCCTAAAGCTACAGGTGGTAGAATACAAATTTTATTTATTTGATGAATGATTAAACTGTGTGGTCAATGTTTTTCTCAGGGGGGTGGAAGCTTCTATTTTGGAATTTGAACATCCACCAGCCGGCTCAGAACCACTGAAGTTTGACACTATTTACTCACAAAGCTTGTTGTCCCAATTTTATCGATGCTTATGGAAACAAAATCTTGTGTACTGGAGAAGCCCACCATATAATGCCATGAGGATGTACTTCACCACAATCAGTGCTTTGGTATTTGGTACTGTTTTTTGGGATATTGGTTCAAAAAGGTAACTGTTCTGTATGTTCCCCATTTGTTTTGAATTTCAACATTAAACCATAGGAAAAGAAAACAAAGACGATATCGAAATTGGAATAATCATTTAAATGATTTTGTCTAAGTAGTCAAAGCAGGATTCTACAAGTCTTCAAAAAATGATTATTTCTTGGAACTTAACAAATTAAATCACGCAGGGAATTGCTAAATTATTGCTGTTGTCGTTAATTTCTAATCCAGTGGCCAGTACTAACGAAGCAGTGTCTTTAATATCTTCTGTAGGTCATCAACTCAAGAGCTATATGTGGTTATGGGAGCTCTTTATGCCTCATGCTTGTTTATTGGGGTAAACAACGCCTCTACTGTTCAACCGATTGTTTCAATAGAAAGGACAGTATTTTATAGAGAGAAAGCAGCTGGAATGTACTCTCCAATCGCATATGCGGTAGCCCAGGTAGGTCTGAAAATACAGGAAACTATTTCCCTGGTTAATGTTGTCATGCAAGTTGCTTATAATGAATTTTCAATCTGATTGACAGGGGCTGATAGAGATACCATACATAGCTGTTCAGGCAATGGTATTTGGTTTAATAACATACTTCATGATCAATTTTGAGAGAACAGCTGGTAACATTTTAACTTTCCAATTCCATATTTTGATGTGTTGTTTTATGTATTGGAAATCAGTCC
Source organism: Lotus japonicus (assembly GCF_012489685.1). Taxonomy (NCBI): domain Eukaryota; kingdom Viridiplantae; phylum Streptophyta; class Magnoliopsida; order Fabales; family Fabaceae; genus Lotus; species Lotus japonicus. The sequence goes on along the minus strand of NC_080041.1, from coordinate 19,032,382 downwards.
TTATTTTTTGACACGCAAATAGTACTGATATGCCATTGACCCTAAATTTTATTCTTTATCTTTCTCTTCTTGTTCACATCACATCATTTATTGTAATTATCACTTATCTCCCGTACTCTCAGTACCCATAAGGTGTTGATCAAACATTTTTCATTTGGAATCCACAATTTTGAGATACAAACAGGGACACATTTAAGTTTTCCTTTATCAAATTCCATTTATATATCTAATATCAATTTCATTTAAAAACTCATTTTGTTTTCTCCAATTTTTCTTAAGAAATGACATTTTACTTCCAACAATTTCCATTTTTATTTAAGTATGCTTAGAAGGCAGAAATGGTTGTAGATTTTTCATCAAAACAAAATCTGTGCTCAAGTGGATATCTTCTATTTCTTGCAGGGAAGTTTTTTCTCTATCTTCTGTTCATGTTCCTAACGTTTACCTACTTCACCTTTTACGGCATGATGGCTGTTGGTCTTTCACCTACTCAACATCTAGCAGCTGTTATTTCTTCAGCATTTTACTCCCTCTGGAATCTTCTGTCAGGTTTTCTCATCCCAGAATCGGTGTGTACTTCTATACTTTGGAAAATATTTCTCTAGTTTCATTCTTTTTAATCTTTAAAACAGAATAATTAATGAGTTAATACAGAGCTGAAAATTATACTGATGTTACCTCATAGTAAAATAGGCAAGTCGCTTTCCAATCTCCAATTAATTACTTCTACATATATCAGTATCAAAGCGTATTCGTGTAAGGAAAACACCAAATCATGCAGTTTATTCCATAAAGAAACAGAAAAATGAACTTTTGCCGCTGAAATGCGATTAAGTTTGTGGCTTTTTAAACCATGAAATGTTTTTGCTTCTCTCTTGGGTTCTAATGGCAATGACTCTTACAATGTCACAGCATATTCCGGGATGGTGGATATGGTTCTATTATATCTGCCCTGTTCAATGGACGTTACGAGGAGTTATCACGTCTCAGCTTGGTGATGTTGAGACCAAAATTATTGGACCTGGATTCGAGGGCACTGTGAAAGAGTATTTGTCTCTTAATCTTGGATATGATCCAAAAATCATGGGAATTTCAACTGTGGGGCTATCAGTGATAGTGCTTTTTGGATTTATCATCCTCTTCTTTTGCAGTTTTGTTGTATCAGTTAAGGTTTTGAATTTCCAGAAGAGATGAATGGATTACCTAGGTTTTGATTCTGAGGTGTTTGGACGCTGCGAAATACAGAAGTTCTGAGCTTGCCATTTCTTTGGTGGTACACAAGGATGGTTGTTAAAGACCCTTTCTTTTCTTTCCTTTTTGGCAAACTCATGAAGAATTCCCCAAAAAAATTGGATATATTTATGGGGTTTCCATGTTCTTAGGATTATGTCTACTGTCAGTATATAGGGTGTTCATCTTTTTTGAATTGACCGGCTCATCCAAACCAAACACATATAATTGATTGAGATTGTAGTTAATTAGCCATTTCAAATTAAATCCAAACTTAATTGGAGAAAACTCTTCGAATGAAATATGGATGGAGTTAAAAGTCTGTTCATATTATATTCAAAATGGTATCTACATGCACACTAAATAATTCTTCTGAGGCGTTTCTTCATTTCTACATATGGCTATTCTCCCTTCCGATTAAGATTGGGTCTAGCAGGGGAAGACACTTTTATTCCTCTTGTCTTTTCAATAAAAACATTTTACCGCAGTAAAAACTTTTTATTTCTGAAAAACTATATGATTTGCCTGAACATCATGTAGAAACATTACTAGAAAGTATAAACCAATTCATTGGGGGGGAAGGGTAGCTCATTTGCCTATATTAAAAAAACTATAAACCAATTCCTATATATGTTTTTATTGAGATTGTTAAGATTGGTTTTATGCAGGAATTGTGCCAATATTTTTTTAGGGAAATTGGACAAGATTTTCACTAAAACACAGTTTATAGTTCCTTTCTGCTTACATCGAATAATGCAATTGGAAATTCTTATTTGTTGCTACATGAAAGTGTTATACATGAATTAAGAATATTGAGGATATGTATAGTGGGAAGAAGTAAAACAAATGAAAAAAGAACATAGGCATCGTTATAAACCTAAAATGTCATTGTACAGCCTTATTGTGAAGAAAGAATTACAGAAAGCATTGAAATCTCTATTTGTAATAGTTTATGACTGGTCCCAAAGCCTCAGTTTCAAAGGCACAGAAGTTTCACCAAGAAAATAAAATCCAATTTTGTAAGTTTCATAGGAATTTCAGGTATCCCATTGGGTCAGTTTGCTTTTCTCAGCATGGGGAAACAAAGTAATTCAAATGGGGATAGCTTCAAAAGATGGTTTAGCTCCAAAGCTGGTCCTAGGATGTTGGTCTGTAACATTAAAAAAAAAACAATATCAAATTAATAGAATAACTTGATCTAAAACACTAAACTGAAAAAAGAAGAGCATCTGAGGTCTATTTTTTGTTATAAATTAGATGTGTATCTAATTTTGCGCTACAACTTGGAAAGCATAAAATAAGTGTATGTTTGGATGTCCGTTGAACTAAACAACAATCCACATTTGAGTCAAATGTGACAAAATCTGACTTCTCCATTGATGCGTCAGGATGTGTGTGTTTCCAAACACACGAAAATACATGAATAACTTGAAGTTACTATATGACTTGAGATAGATAGGAAATTACTTACTAATTTGAGCAGTTTTGTTAACAAAAAAACATGCAGCAATGACAAGGTAGCAGAGAGTAAGAACCACTCCTTTCATGTAGTGTGAAGTTCCATCCTACAAGAGTAACAAAAAATAACATTAGTAATAACAATAAAAGAAAAAACAGAAAATAGAAAGAGAACAGAGAACAGAGAAAATGCTATATATTGCATACCTGTAAAGTGAAAGCTGTAACAATAATGGCAAAAGCAAGACATCCAGTCTCAAGAAGATTAAAGTCCAGATCCATTTTTATACCCATTATCCATGCAACAATCACACTTAATGGAACCTGAAATTCATTAATAGAGAAAAGAAAAATTATTGGTGTTAGGAAAAAAATATGGTGGAAAGTATTTATGTAATTAGTGGTGGAAATGAATTCTATGCAGTCAGTTTTTTGTGCAGTCACTGCAGTTAAGGAATCTTGGTCGTGACTCAGATTTTGAGAACATGGTTTACATATAAGTATTTACACTGAAATCAGAATTGTCCGATCTTCATCCTACGACCGAGGTCTCCTTACTGCATTTACAGTGTCAAAATTTGATCGCAGCCAAACCAGATCAACTAATTCATCCTTACCACAAACATAGAAATTTGAGTTGCAGATCCCATAGCAACACCCAAGGATATGTCCTGTATGATAGTAATGAGCCACATTCAATTAAATTAATAAACATAAGGCTATAGATAAATTGATATTTCTACTGCAACAATATAATTGACAAACCATACCAGCTTGTTCTTAAAAGCAAATATAATTGAACCAGCATGTTCTGCAGCATTCCCAACAATTGGTAGCAAAATTATACTAATGAAGCTAACAGAAATTCCCCAAGAATCTGATGCAGCCTAGTTAAGCAGAAAATGACAGATAACTCATTATTTATGCTTAGTTCATGACATTGAAATTTCATAGTTCACAATGACAAGAATCATATAATTGCAAATTATACACACATATACCTCAATGGTTCCAACAACATATTCAGAGAGCAAAGATATGACCAGTGTCATACCCACCAACCAGGTAAATGCACTCCAAAATCCAATGACAGCCTTCTCTTCATCATCTTCCTCCTGAAGATCAAACGGTCAAACCCAATTTTGTGGTAATTGCAGATTACAGAATTTTTTTGTTACATGCATCTTTAATTTACAGAAACTATGAAAGCTAAATAAATGTAGCCAAATTGAAACTCATATCACAATTTGTGCTTAATTAAATATCAAATTATATATCAATGATCACCTCTTGTGCATCAAACAATCGCCGATGAGTTTTCAATTGGAAGAAGATATATGCAACATATGCTAGAAGCATAACAATGCTGCTTGCTCTTGACAATTGCAGAGTAGAAGTGGCTATAGAGTAATCACCCCCTGCCAAGGAGTATTTGAACAATAATGGCAGCAAATGACATAGCAATCCCAGCAACAAAAGCAATGAATTTACATCTGCTTGTTTCTGTTCATTCAATAATTAAATAACAAAAAAATTGATTAGCACAAAAATTAGAGTGAAGATTTGTAGACACTAAAACATTACATACACTACACAACAACATTCTCTCTAATCTATTTCTTCTTATCACGTCACATCATATATCACATTCATTACTTCTCTCTTATCTTCTTTTCTCACTCTGGCGAACGACACTCATTAAGTATCTACCCAACATTTTCCCAAGAATTAAGAGTAATCAGTGGATTAGGGTCCTTCTCATGTCGTGATATGATAACGTTAAGTGAAACATCATATCTATTTCTATTCATAAATATATAGAGAGACCCACCTTTTAAATAAAAAAATAGATGCAAATTTCAATATGACAACGTGATGTCAAGATTCAAACATACCCTTTGGGGTGGTTTCGCGACAAAATGTTATAGGGTTAAGCCGCTGCGAAAGAGGTATATCTAAAGAGTGTGCCGCAAAGTGATATGTCTAAAGGGTGTCTGATATGTCTATGTTAATCGCCTTATATACATGTGAACATTTTTTTTTGTTATCGGCCAAGGTATCTCCACAACTGATAGCCGTGAGACTAATCTCTCACTCCACAGTTAATGTATGTAGGAGCTGACCAATGAATTTTTTTTCCATTCACAAGTTAATGTATGTAGGAGCTGACCAATGAGTTTTTTTTCCATTCACAAGAGTGAGATTCGAACCATCAACCACTTACTTAAGAAACAAAATATTGATTGATTAATATATATAGCAGACTTTGTAAACAAATAAAATGTGATATTTACTCTGTCATATCTCTGTTCCCTCTTAAGGTTAGCCAAGCCACCACAGAGGAGTGAGCTACCAAGAACCAAGAGAAGGTTTGAGAGAACTGAACCCAGCAGAGAGAACTTGACAACATTTACTTTGTTCTTGCGAAGTGCTAATATTGCTATGATCATCTCGGTTGCATTACCACATGTTGCATTCAGAAGCCCTCCGACTGAAACATTCACACAAACCAAAACCAAAATCAAATTGGTTTTCTGATGAACTAAATAACTAAATTATTTAGCCAATTTTTAATTAATAGAGTTAATTTAGCTTTATCAAAATTATGGTACCTGTTGGACCGGTGAAGTATGCAATTTGCCTTGAAGTTCACAGGGTCGAGGTTAAGTTTTTTAGGGCAAAAAATTAAATGAAAAAAGTTAGAAAATGTATGTAATTTTTGTCATAATATGAAGAAAAGTCATATATAAATTGTGGTGGCTTCATTGAGTTAGGAGGTGTGACATGTAAACTTACTCAGTCAAGAAGCTGACACGTTCAGCTAAAGGTGCTAGTCCAAGCAGGCTGAAAGCAAAAATCCATGGCTGCGTGGCAGGAAAAAAAAAGATTTTTTTTTTAAAAATAAGTTAAGAATCCATATATATTATTAAATTTTTTTAATTTTGTGTTTCACCTACAATTTTTTTTTTGAAACTTACATTTCTAATTATTAATGATGTGTATTCCTTAACCAAACAACAAAAATTATCAATAGAAATTCATACATCATTGATCTGGTGTGAAAATTATGGGGAAAAGAAGTATATAATATTTTAAAACTTCTCATAAAGAGGTTACACTTGTTATAAATAAATGAAACTTTATGAATATTTATGAAAAAAATTAGATAGAAGCTAAATTTTTGAACGTTTATTGGTAATGTGTCACATCCAAAATCAGGAAGAAGTGACATTACATGTGTGAATATAGCTTAACTTAACTTTAGCCTATTTAGTCCAGGTTGAGTATTCTCGATTGAGACAATCATATTCAATTTGAGTGTGATAAACGTTAAATGCGTCTCATAAAAATCAAATATTTAACCTTAAGATTTAAACAAACACTTTTAACCACTGCGATGTGTAAAATGAGTGTCTAGTCATAATTAACAGGAAATTTTGTAGATGATGCTTACCCTTCCAAATTTATAGAAATCTGCAGCAACGGCTAAAGGGACCGCCGGAAAAAGCACAACAAGCTTAGTCCCAAGTAATACGACTCGCAAATTGGTCATGAAAATCCTAAGCATTTGGAAACGAGCGTTAATATTGTTTGTAACAAGAACGGAATCTGATCTCTTCACCATTGAACGTGACAAGTTCTCATGAGATGTCTCTTCATTGGTAGTGTTGCTCTCCAAATCTTCATTCATGGAGGGTGAGGGAGACACTACTGACACTGGCATTGCTCCTGATGTGTTAGTGTGCATTCAAGAGTGTCAAAACTCAGAGTTTCTTTCTTTTTCTCTCTTTGGGTGGTGAAGTGTGTACTGAGTTTAAATGTGTAGGATAAAAAACAAGTTCAATTAGTTGTGTTATATGGGAAATGTTTTTTGGTGCTTAATTCCATGGTGGCTTTCCAATGTCTGTAGCCAAAGTAAGGGAGTGAAGCTTCGTGGAAATTTCGAAACTCTTGCTTGCATGAGGCACGTATTTTATTGTTTTGGATGGATCTTCGTAACTTGGTATATTCATGCATTTGGGAAATTGCTAATCGGTGAACTCTAACTTTTGTTACAAAAGCTAACACTTTAAAAGTGAAAGAAGATGTGGAATGTTTGGAAATTAGTTGGTACTAGTGCTAACTGAAATTAGCACCTATTTTAAGATAAAAAAAATAAATGAAAATTTATTTGGTGTGTGTTTGGATACCATATGAGTGTAACCTTAATGAATTTTCATTCTAATTAATAAAAAAAGTTTACTTTACTTTTTATTTTAAAGGGAGTGTTAATATTCATTTATTTGATTCTAATGGGCAACACTAATTGAGCGTGATGGCCGAATGCAACCTCAAATCAACGATGCAGTAGAAGCAGTATTAGTGGCACCGGTATAGCAGTCGCGGTGGGGCATGATGGCTGTGTTTCCGTCGCGGTTAACAACCGCTGGAATGCGAGCACTTGATGGATGGGTTGCGGTGGTGTCCTTCGCGACCAACATGGTTCTTGGATTTCGCGGGTTTCCGTTAGTTATAGGCAAGGAAATGCCTTTCTAGTATAAGCTAGAATTAGTTTTGGCTGTGAAGCTTGGAATGAAACATGCTTTGGAGCTTGACTATAGCGATGCTCGTTGTGCCTCTAATTGCTTACATGTTGTGGCGGTTTTTCGAAGCGTAGTTGATGCGTCAACATTTTAGGCAAGCAATACATTGAGATAATCCTGGTCATGCTCTCCAGAGATTGGACAGTTGAAATCTACCAGGTTCCTAGGGAGATGAACAACGCAGCTGACTTTCTTGCTCGTCAAGCTTTTAAGGAGGATACTCCATGTCTAGTTTGGAGGAGTCCGCCGTCTAATGTTATTGCATCGCGTTGTTTAGACGCTCTTGTATAGTTTTACTCGTTTTAATTTTTCTGCTGTAGAAAAAATATTTGTGTCAACATTTAGATTGTGATAAAATTTTGTACACGTTACATTTAATTAATACTCAAACATGGATGAAATGGGGGAGGACAAGAAGGGGGGAAATTATTGAAAACCTCGTACATGCTTGAAGTGAGGCACAATCAAGCACAAATCGTTACTATAAGCTTATAATGATTAAACATACATGAATCTTCCTTCGTACATATATCCACTAGAAGTTTTTCCTTTTTAGTGTTGGATAGTTTGTCCTTTATGTTGCGTTATCATATATATGGACAATGGAGTTCATCGGTGAGGAAAGTTAACTAATTGTTCAATGCTTCTTTTTATTAGAATAAGTGTATTTTGTGTTGATAAAAAAGCTACTAGTCATGATGTCAAGGTATAATGAGAAATAAAATTTTATCGTGTTTTCAATTTTGGTAAGTGATTAAGTAACCTGAGTATAAGAAGATGACAAGGTGTAAGGGTTTCTTAGTATAATTGCTCCTCTCAGAAAGGATCTGGCTCTTCTTGTATACGCAAGACACTCTGAGCTCAAGTGAACAAAATTAAGGGGGCAAAAATATAAGTTAGAAGGTAGTGTGTACTTGAGGGGTCATCATGCATATATACAATTGGGTGTAATAAACTCGAAGCGAATCATGAGAAAATATGATATTGACCACGTGTAACATATATTATATGGTAATGGTTGATATTACGTCAATTGGGAATCTTTATTCTAATATATGTAAGACGCAGTTAATATTGGGCCATAGTATTGGACCTATCATTTATTATGTAATATTTTCTCCTCAGTCTAAGTATCAGATGCATTAGGATGCTTGGAATGTCAATATGTGAGTTAGACTCAAGTTCGAAGAAATGAGATGTTTGGCATGCCCTATATGATGTACTTGTGATCCGGGATGATCTTAAAAGCTTCAAGACATGTGTCCAGATGATACTAGTTGAGTTTGTACTGCCGGCATAGGTTTTACATCGTATATTGGCGGAGTTTATGAGGTCGATCCTCTAGAATGTGAAGAGGTATGTCTTGTCACATTTTGACCATTCATAGGAGTATGTGGACGTGTGTGACTCTTCGACTAGTGAGGTAGTTTCAGCTTAAAGTGCTTCAAGCACTATCCTTTTATATTTTAAAAGATGTTATACACCAGTTATGATATCACACTTGTTTCCTCTAAAACTGTCATCCTAACATCGTCAAAGGTTGAGCTCCGTTGCTAATGTCTTCATCGGTCTTATGTCGGTGTGCCACATATTGAATAAAACTTATGTGACAGAGCCACATAGGACCGGTAAAGATACTTACCCAGCCTCCAACAAGGACTAGAAGTAGGTTATTTTCCAAAAATTAAGGACTACTGCTTTGCAACTTTACCTTGATGGTGAACTATATTCAGATTTATTACATAACTATACTAGTTTGATCAAGGAAAAAATTGAGGACTTTTATTATGAAAAGAACAAAAAAGTTTGGTGCTTGGTGGCGGCTAAGCAGGCATTCTAAACTGACACCTAACTCTGATTTCGGCGCGCGTCCATTTTCCTCATCTTCTTCCACTGCATGCCTTCCATGACCCACCAAACTCCCTCACCATGGTCTCCGATTCCACCCTCCGCCGCGGCCTCATCGTCGGCAACTACTGCCACGACGTCCTCCTCCGCGACTCCCTCCTCCTCGCCCACACCCTCGGCGGCGCCCCCTCTTTCATCACCCCCATCCTCGACTCCCTCTCCCTCCCCTTCCACCTCATCTCCAAGGTGGGACCCGACTTCCCCTTCTCCCCCACCCACCCCCCTCTCGTCATCCCAACCTCCCACACCACCCTCTTCCACGCCCACTTCGGATCCTCCCTCCCGGATCGGGTCCTCAATCGGGTCGCAGCATGCGACCCGATTGCACCCGCGGATCTTCCAACCGGGTCGAGATTCGCGTTCGGGTTGGCTGTTGGTGTCGCCGGGGAGATTCTCCCGGAGACGCTGGAGAAGATGGTGGAGATTTGCGATGTGGTGTTTGTCGACGTGCAGGGTCTGATTCGGAGATTTGACGGTGAAGATGGGCGCGTGAGGCATGTGGGGTTGAGGGAGAGTGGATTCTTTCACCTCTTGCCGCGGATTGGGTTTCTGAAAGCTTCGGAGGATGAGGCGGAGTTTGTTGATGTGGAGGAGGTGAGACGGTGGTGCTGTGTGGTGGTTACGCATGGGAAAGATGGGTGTGAGGTGTTTTGGAAAGATGGGGGGTTGAGGGTTGACCCGTTTGGGGCTGATCAGGTTGATCCTACTGGTGCTGGGGACTGCTTTCTTGGTGGTTTTGCTGCTGGGATTGTGAAGGGTTTGGCGGTGGCTGATGCTGCTTTGTTGGGGAACTTCTTTGGTTCTTTGGCTGTGGCTCGAGTTGGACCACCTGCTCTTGATTCAAGCTTGTTTCAGGTTTGTTTCTCACATCCTTGGTTTAATCGATAGTGCATTGTCAACTAGTTTGATGGTTTTCTTGCATAGGACAAGTTTGGATTCTATTACACCATGCTAGAAATGCTAAAGATGCAGAAATGGCTAGTTCGTTCAGTTTGGATGAGGATTAATTGAATTTGTGATGAAGCATTAGTGAATAAGTGGTTAATTCAGTTTGACAATTGGTTGATACCCTGCTTGTTTCTCAGATTATGTCTATGAATGTGAACTAGCTGTTTTTCTTGTAACTATAGTAATGGTAACTTAATACTTGAGATTTGGAGAATTGAATTCTATTAATATTCCCAAGAAATGTGAGGTAGAGGAATGGTTAAATCATTCAGTTGGAATAATGGTTAAGGTTGTGTTTGAATATCTGTTTTCACCATTGCATATATATGTTAGCACCCACTTTAAGACTCTTCTTATGCATTTATGAATTAGGATGAAGTTTGTTCGTGCTGCATCAATTTGGTATCCAAACACACGGTAACTCTGTAGTTTAAGTATGTGGCTAAGTGCATGTTAGGAGAAGCACACGTTCCAAACTTAAGTTCTGTGAGAAGTAAGAAATTGTTGCATCTAGGAGACTCTTGTTTGTTGAGACTTGACATGACTACTGAAAACAAGCTCTAATTCTACTCTGTTTGACAAAAAATATAACTCTAACTTAGGTTAGTGAGAGCCTTAAGGATAAAAGGAGAATGTGATCTTAGTTACTTTGGTATTTGGTCCTCAGATGTTTGATGTTAAGCACTAGTCATGCTTTTAGAAAGAGCTCTAGGTGGTTTGTGAATTAATTGGGTTATGAATTGGGGGGAGGTTTTGAAAGTAATAAATAGTATGGATTAGTTTGAGGTTTTTGATTGACGTTAGCCTTCTATCAAATTCAGACATTTCTATATATCCTCAAGTAACTATCATGCAATGTCAAGAACAAAATGGTATCATTCTATCTACTGCTTATCATAGAGTGATTTAACTAGTTTGTTCCAGAATTACCTACTGTATCATTGTTGCTTTTTGTTTCCTTTGTATCATTCTAAAGGAAATGTAAAGTTTTACTCGTGACAAGGTCCATAGTTGACCATGTTCACTTAAGATTTTTATTATTATTTGGACCCTGTTTGTTTAATTTTTAGTGATGAATTCTTTTGAACTTTCTCCATTTCCCATGGTCTTAGCCAAATCTTAAGAAGAAGTATAAATATCCATTGTAGTAATATCAAAGAAGGATTTAAGTCTAAGAACGACATGATAAAATTGAAGGTATCTGCAATCTGCAGCAATAAATACATAGATAACGATCTTATGCGTGTGTCAAAGCAGATTTGTTTGCAGCATATTCATATTGTACTTCTCGCTTACTTGTTGCTTAGTCTTATAATTGATTCCCGATCTAGGTGTGTTCTGTATCATAAGCTGTTCGGACTTGAGTGTGTTCATATGCCCCTTCTAAAGCAATGCAAAAAACATGTAAAATAAATCATGTTTCCCTCACTTTTATTGATATGATGGTAAATTTCAGATGGTTAAGGATGAGATTCACAAAAGGAAGGGGCAGGACTTACCCTGCTCAGAAAGAAGAGATGAGCGGCTGGGATTTCAGAAGCCACCTGATCAAGACCAATTTTATGCATCTCTTGATGCTGCCAAAGACATAATTATGTGTCAGATTCAAGAATCTGGGTGGAATATATTGAGCTCTCCAAAAGGGTTGGAGCAAAATCATGTGAAGGGACTTTCACTGAACCCTTTCCACGACGAATCAATTACAAGTGTTAATGGTGAACCCTGATATCATGGGATGGTTGGAGCTCCAAATCTTGCTCCAGCATCATTCCTTTTTGCCTCAAATAATATAGAGATCTCCAACACCAAGTCTCACGTGTAGCCTAATATAGTTTTAGTTGTAATAAGATGCTCTTTTCCAAATCAAGAGATTGAAATTCCATTCATGTTTTTATACTAAGCTATTAGCTATCATATTCTATACCTTTTCTTTTCTTGTAATAAGCTTCTGTTCCAATCTCCCTCCCCAAAAGAAAGAAGAGGAGGCACAATGACAATATGTAGGTCAACCATTCAACCCTAGTGGGTTGATTAGGACATTGGCATAGTTCAAAATATTTAGCTACTTAGGTCAACAGATTAGTGCAAAGTATCATTAATCTGCATGGTGTTAGCTAGTCCCCAGTCTCTGCTATTTCAGAGGAATAGGATAAGGAATGTTTTTAGTTGTTATAATATGGTTGGTATTTAATTTTAACCCATGATTTTAAAATGCTGTATTTTGTTTGATCATTTTTAAATGGTCTAACTTTAGTCCTCAATTTTTGCTTTGTTAGGGTTTTAGTGTAAAGTAATCTATGTTGAATAGCTGTGATGGATAAGTGTCTTACCACAAATATTGTTTAGTATTGATATCACACTTTTAGTATAGTTTGGTTTTCCACTTTCTTAACTGTAAGATATCTGAGTCTTTTTAATGCTACAACCATCTTAGCTAGAGACAAGCAGTACTAGCCATGTTTGAGTGGAACATATATTATGAGGAGGTTTGCTATTTTAAAATAAGAAATTGAGAAGTATAAATGAAGAAATTAGGCCTAAGCCTTTGAAAAGGCTTCCAAAGAGGTTGAGAAATGTGTCAATTGGTTGCCCAGCTTGTGATGTTACACACTTGTCTGAATAAGAGTGTTACAGTGGATTTGAATAATGAAGATATTCTGCCACCTTTGTACAAGAAAGGCCTTAGAAGTTAAGAAGGAGAGACCCCTTTGAAGACCCTAACCCTGGGACCTTGAAGCCCTCATGTACACAGAATAGATGCAGCAGTGTTGTTATAATAATAGGGGTTGAAAGTACCCTATCTTGGCTAAATCACAAGATCCATCACATGTTGAAGATGTTAGCCAAGTGATGAAAAATAGCCAACCTCCCAGCTGCTACATCCAACGCCCAAGCTAGAATAAAGGAAAATCTATATCACTTGTAAGTTTAATATATACAAATACTTGTATATGTGCCTACACCGGGTAATTGTTTGAACAATGTTAGGGTAAATCTGCTGCTATACCAACAAAGGTGGTGGGCAGGTGGCATGTTGAGGAACAAATGCTGAAGAAGACTTCGAAGAAGATAAACTTTTCGTGGAATTCAAAAAAAAAAAAAGACAATGATAATTATGATAAAAATAATTATAATATTGATTTCTATTATTTAATCGTATTTTTTCTAAATTTGACTAGTTAAAAATAAATCAAAAATAGTTCTGAAGCATCCTAGGGCACACTTTCAACCGTTTCCATCAACTTCTCTATAATATTCTTTAATGCAAAAGCACTCGCAACACAATCCTTATCATCAAAGCAGGATCTACCTTCTTCAGCTGCCTTACAAAGCTTGGGATCTAAAGGAACCTTACCGAGAAATGGTATCATCATTTCCTTACACATCCTCACTGCTCCACCGCCACTACTATCAAATACTTCAGTGCATGCAATCATATCCACCATTTCAGGTGCTTTTTCTCTCATGAATTTCAAAAACCACTCTGTAACATCTTTCTGTTCACCGTTACTTGCCAACTTCAAAAACTTGAAATCCATCACGGGCTGGCACAACCCGCTCATATTCTCCACAACCCCAAGAACTTTCACTTCAGCTTGCTTGCAAAAATTCACTCCTTTTCTCACATCAGTAAGAGAGACTTGCTGAGGTGTAGTAATTATAATTGCACCATCTAATCCAGTGGCACCAAGGAGCTTAACAATTGAAATTTGTTCATCTGAGGTTCCAGGTGGAGCATCAACAATTAGAAAGTCAAGTTCATTCCAATAGACATCTTTTAAAAACTCTGTGATAAGCCAACTTTTGCGTGGACCTCTTAATATAATAGGATCATCAGGATCAGAATTCACAAACCCAATTGACATGACACCAAGGTTGGGCTGCACATAGACAGGATCACACCCAAAGTTGCTCCGGTGTAGCTCATGACCTTCTAGGCCAAGCATCTTTGGGATGCTTGGACCACAAATGTCTATGTCAAGAAGACCCACTTCAAAGTCCTTCGCCGCTAAAGCAAATGCCAACTGGGCAGAAAAAGTGCTCTTGCCAACTCCTCCCTTTCCTGATAAGACCAATATCTTATGTTTCACAGTAGCCATTCTTTCTTTTATAGCAACCAGATCTGCAGACATATATAGCACCAAATTTCATATTAATTCATGCAATTCAATTGCTTGACACCTTAATTTATCTAAAATTATGAAATGCACCATCTAAACACAAGCTATATATGAATCTTAAAGGAAAAGTTTAGCAACAAGATAGAGAGCTCACATCTTACATTTCTAAAACTTTATAATGCATGCACCAGGACCAAATTAATCTTATTGATGACATTTTTATTAATTTACACACCATTGGGATGGTGACATGACAATCAGAAAATAATTTAATTTGTAGCTAACTTTTATTTCATGAATCACATAATAAGCTTATATAAATAAATAGCTCTTGATAGTTATTAGAAGGAGGCCACGAGGGATAAAAGCATAAGATAACAGTGGAGCTAGAGTACCAGAGTCAGGTCCTTTGGGGGAACTAGTGGCACAAGTTTGCTGATTTGGGCATCCTTGGCATCCATCGGATTTTCCAGCAGAGTCAGATTGAGAACCTGGGCAATCTGTAAATGCGAAAACACGACAATCAATCATATTATATAGAAGCAAAAAATTGAAATTCAAAAAATAAGTTAAATGTGTACATACGGTCATTGGCATTCTCAGGAATATCTCCCTTCTCCATGGAAGCTCTTTTGGATAAAGAAAAGCTGGGAAAGTTTATTTATCTGAACGAAGAATGTGACAAATAAAGATGAGAAACGTTTATAAGGGTTGTTGTAGTCCAATTCCAATATAATGATAGGCAACGAGAAGAAAGACTTATATACATGTGTTTTTTTTTACAGTCAGAATAAAGAACCTCACGCCTCATAATCAAGAGACCACAGGAAAGATATGACAGCAAAGCTTTTCATGTGTATTGATTCTTCTATCACTTTAATTAAATTCCTGATCACAGTGCACTCTTATTGGCATGTACAATAGCTATACATACAAAGATATTGTTTTATCTGTTATTTACCATATAGGCTAGGCTAGACAACATGTTTGTTGATAAATATCCTAATACAGAGAGATAGATACCGTACCAAAACCTGTCCTTGTTTCCACTCAAATATTAAGACATTCATATTAACACCACCACACACAGAGTAGAAATCAGTGATTAAAAAATCCATGAATTTCAGAAAGAGATCAAAATAGAAGATAATTAGTAGCAAGCAACGGTACGTACCTGAGTGTGTTTGAAATCCAAAACCAGGTTGTTGTTCTGTTCCAGCGAGTCCCTCTGTGACAGCCTAATGCATGCAATTCACTCCTTCTTATAAGCGTGTTCCAGCGAGTCCGTAAGGAAGACGATAGATCATAGATGAAACGGCCAGGGTTAATGGAAGGGTTTCCTTTTCTATTATTATTAAAAGATATATTCAATATTATCTTATTTTCCATTCTTAAATATTTAGAAAGATACAAAAATATATTTTCCTATTAGGGTTTATCTGATCCTAACAATGTCTTTTACGCTTTGTAAATTAGATTTCTTTCATTTACATAATTTCATGTTTGGATTATATTTTCTTTATAAATACTTAGACAACAAATTTGACAAGAGTATTTTGATGTATAAACTATAATTTTTCGTTCAAAAAAAAAACTATAATTTCATAGAATAAAATTATCATGATTCAAAACTCTCGCTTGCACATAAAGGATTTCGTAAATACCATTAATCTAAGACTCAATATGACCTCCAAGGCTACAACACCAAATGGAAAGAAAAAAAAATGTACAGTACAGACTTAGCATGCGCAAAAAGCTATATATGTCATGAAGCACATGCAATAATAATATTTTGTAGTGGCCATCTTAAGTTTATAGGATAGCCATGTTATAAGCATGTTCACAACAGAGGCGGACTCAAAAATTTTGTAAAACCTAGGCAAATTTGAGTAAAAAATTTTATTTTTATGAAATAGTACCTCAGTTTTGCCCTCACCTTATTTTTGACCAATAGAGGTTAATTCATTGAAGTATGGCACAAAGGCCCAGAAGCTACAAACAATGAAAGGCCTAGGAGGCCCAAAAATTGCCCTTACCGCTAGAAAGAATAACACAGTAAGACGAATACTAGCGAGCAATTGTAGAGGAACCTAAGATGAATCCCTAGACTACCTGAATTAGGTTAAACCGTTAGAACTAATAGCCTGAGAATTATCAAAATATGGTGTGGTCCTTTTTCCCACACCTTTAAATTTTTCCCTTTTCTTCTTTTTTCTGGGCCCAAAATATGGTGTGGTCCAAAGGGGGGGGGGGGGAAATGGCCAGAGCCTGGGCACATGCCCAGGGTGGCCAGGAGGTGCATCCGCGATCCGCCTATGGGTACTATAGTACCCTACCCAGACCCTACCTCATTGCCATCCCTAGTCAAATCTAAAAGTTTTTTTTTCTTTTGAAGGGAAATCTAAAAGGTTTTAAAAAGTTCATTATAACCGAATAAATTAACGAAAAAGCAATATCAAAAGTTCCCTTATGGTGCTCCTTCATATCATTGTATAAAACCCTTATGTGAATAGTGATAAAAGAGCTTCTCCTTTGTAGTAGTTATAGATTAACTTAAAAGCTTGAATCTAATTAAGTTTGAATCTTTAGCAATACTTCATTAATTTCGTTTTTCTTCGTTTAAGTTAACATTCTAATTTTGGCTTTTAACAAATTGACTTAAGAAAACTTCCATGGACCCCAAATCTCTCTCGTGCTGGCCATTCAGTTCATACGATTATGCTTATGATCTAGTTCAGTTCACCATGCTGCCAGATTCTAGGAGCTAGTAAAACATAACTTTTTTTTAATAAAGAAAATCAATAACCCTTTACATTAATTTGTAGAAAACAAATCAATAAACCTCACACAATGACTCAATTGACTTGACACATCTATATAGGAGAAAATAACACCTAATTCTCCAATGAATCAACTAATATATGATGATAAAAGCAGAGAACTTTAGTCTTGTAACAGCAAAATCCATCAGAACAGCAGAGCACAACAGTGTTGCTAATTGTCACCCACACCAAACAAAATCTAAACTTGGAAAGGCCATACACGATTTGACATACCACAGTCACACACGATTGCATTCACTAGTTAGAATTCATTCACTATTTTGTTCATCTCTTGCTATGCATATTCATTCATAACTTGGTTTTAGAATGTCAGTCTATCCATGTAGACTTGAACATTAGATGAGTTTATTAACCATTTATGCTACTAATTGTGCAGTGCACATTTGCAATCCATGTTTAGACCCTTGTTTTTTTGTCAACATGTTTAGACCTTAAAATCACATTTATTTATAATTAGCTTGTTTGCTAACGTGTTTTGGAGTATGTGTTCAACACACATCCAAACATGCTAGTAAATGATCAATGCACTACCTGCAGACCTTGATGGCAGTTCAATAACAATAAAGTGTATGTTGGGAAAATAGAGCTGACTGAGAATCACATGTAACAAAACCACGTCAAAGAGAAGCTACAAATAGTAGCTTTTGTAGGATTGGACAGGATTATGAGTCATAACTGATAACCAAACACAATGTAAGTTCAAAAAGATAATTTGTGATAATCTTTAAAATTTTTGATCCAACAAGAAATTGTTGTTTTCAGTCAAGTTCAGGTTTGTGTTTCTTAAGAGCAGCATTATCTCAGCTTTTGGAAAATCACTTCCAATTATGCTACTATCTACATGCTTTGATATTTTATTTTCATTTCTATGAACTCTGCATCAGATTTCTATTGAAACACAGTATATACTTGAAGACAAAATACCAATATTCACTGCATACATCTCAGCTTGTAACATTAGTACTTAAAAGATGAACTTCAAATACTAGTCAAAGTAGTAATGAAAAACCCGGTTTGGAAGAGCTTATCTTATAGCATAAATACTTACGCGAGTTTGAGAGAGCTTATGTAAATAGCTTATGACTGACATATAAGTTGGGTTCAATATATTTTTATAAGTGGTTCAGATTAGCTTATGAATTAACGTTTGTATCTATCTATAAATAACCTATTTTGAGCTCATTTCAATAAGCTTCTCAAATTAGCTTATAAATAAGCACTTATGCAATAACTTCTTATTTCCATAAGTGCTTAATTAAGATTTTTACCCAAACACACCCATAGCCATATGAACTTCTATGAGCAATAGAAATGAACTTAAAGCAGTTTTCAAAAAATGCCAATGTTCAAGATTAGTGAAAGCTACCTTGCACTACTCTTTCTGGCATTATTCATGGCAGTTTCATGTGCCATCTCCTGCATCTTTACAAGATTGGCATATACTCCATTTTCACCTTTGGAACAGAGCTCATCATGAGTTCCAATTTCTGAAACACTTCCTTGCTGAAGTACTGCTACGAGATCAGCTTTGCGGATGGTGGAGAGGCGATGCGCAATTACAAGAGTTGTTCTGCCAATCATGAACCTGTCAAGGGCTTCCTGTACAGCTTTTCTGACTCAGAGTCCAATGCACTTGTTGCCTCATCTAGGAGAAGAATTGCTGGTTTTTTCAGCATTGCCCTTGCTATCGCTATTCTCTGTTTTTGCCTTCCAGAGAGTTGCAGACTTGCAGCCCTCTTTCTCCTACCTGCCATTACAAAAAATTTACTTTCTCAGATATTAATATAACAAATTATCATTTTCTAAGGTTATGTTTGAATTGATAGGAAGAATGAAATGTATTCCATTTCATCCAGTATCTCTATTTTTCTTCTCTAAGTGTGTTTGGTTTCCGGTTGACAACACATTCAACTGACATATTTGGCTTTCCAACAGTTTTTCCAAATGAGTAAAGTTGTTGGATTAAGAAGCACATTCAATCCAACCCAATAGATAAACAAATACACATTTCCATACCATTGTATCCACTTTTCAAACATGAGTGAAACTTCACTTCATCCCATTACAAAATATTCAAATACTAGTTTGATGGTTTTAATTCATTCCATTCCATCAATCCAAACACAGGCTAAGAGTCCTAGCTATACCTAGATGGGGAGCAAAATGACTCTCAATTAATCTAGGACTAACATTATCATGAATCAATTAATTGGTGGAGGATTTATACTAACCCTGACACTTTGTTGGCTCGGATCTTCCGTGGTGTGTATTTTCAGAGTGGTATAATTTGGAGAGCCAAAAAAGGATATCGCCCAAGCTATGCTTGGTCTAGTATCCTAAAGACTAGCTGAATGTTTGAGAGGGGTGGGTTGTGGTGTATAGGTGATGGTTCTAAGGTCCGAGCCTGGACGGATAAATGGTTACTGAATGGGGTGCCTCTCACTTATCATCATGATGTGGTGGAAGAAGTTCCTGATGCAGCTTCTGTTTTGGTTAATTTGGATGTAATTGCTTTTAGGCTAGTTAGCCCTTAATAAATTTTAGGTTTAATTTCAAAAAAAAAAAAATCCAAAATTACTCTCGTGAGGAGCTATAAAGCCAAATCTTGCTCATTTTATAGAAACCTCAAACTTATTTAACCCTATAATATGTAAAAACTTTTTTTATTGTATCTTAAAGTAAAATTGATTTTTTAATATTTAGAATAGGCATAACGCGGCTTCAACCATTAACTTAGATATGAAAGTTGTTCTACCATTTATTTATTTTTTACATCGGAAATAATTCTACCATTTATTTTTTAGTTATGATATATACATACCTCTCAACTTCTTTTCCACCTTCATTTCTATCTATTTCTCTTTTCTCTATCAATAAAATCATTTATCACATATTTACTTTATCTCTAAGGGCCCGTTTGTTGCGACGTACAGTATTAGACATGATAGTATAAGACCTGATAGTATTAGGCCTGATAGTATAAGCCCTAATAACTTTCTTATACTATTCAGCGTTTGGCCATACTTTGTATAATTTACCATATCGTTTAAATTAATGCAATTTTATGTTTAGTGAAGTATTGAATAATGATATATAATAAAAATCAAATGTGGAGGTGATTATAACGGTGGTGGCGGTAGTGATGGAAGTGGTGGTAGGTTGGTAGTGGTGACAATGGTGGTAGGTTGGTGTTGGTGGCGGTGGCGATGGTGACAGTGGAGATAGGTTGGTGGTGGTGGTGGCAGCGATGGTGGTTGTGGTGGTGGCGATGATAGGGTGGTGGCAATAGAGTATAAGGGGACTTTGATGGATAAGCTTATACGATACAATGTCATCACCAAACAATGAATAAACTCATAATGTATTGTATAAGCTTATACTATCATGCCTAATACGGCGTGCCAAACGAGCCCTAATTTTTTCTTATCTCTTTCTTCCTCTACTTCTCCACACCTTAATATTTAAGGGATGTGTCATGTGTGTTTGCTCCATATAACCATAAAAAATTTACACTAGCCATTTTCTTTTTCTTTTTAAAAAACTAAAATTAAAAGCTATAAATATTTACGGACAAAGCCCTAGAAATGAAACAAGTGAACCAACACCCCTTCCCCCAAAGAAAATGGCTGAATCAATTTGCAGAACCCTAAGAGATGGCGCGTTAGAAGGAGAGCTCGCTCCCACTCTCACAATCACCGACTCTCTCACTTCACCACTCGCCTCCGATGTATTCTCCCACCTCCTCCTTCAACTCTCCTCGCACCTCATCGCATCAAAATCCCACTCACAGTTCCGTAGTGGTATCGTCATTGTTGCACTTTCTCGGACTCCATCGTCTTATGCTGCTTTGTTCAAGACCAAGGGTATTCATATTTCATCTTCTAACAACAACTGGTAATTCACCAAAACTCATTTCACTTTCTTTAGTTTAAACAAATTTCGATATGTTTACATTCAACAATAATGTTATTTTGCAGGATTCACATTTTGGATTGTTACACTGATCCTCTTGGTTGGAAAGAAAAGCCAAGGAAGTCACAAAATGTTACAAATCCTTCACACCAAGTTTCACTTGCTACTACTTCTTATAAAACCGTCAAGGATTTGGATAAGTTGTTCTCGGTAATTACTGAACTTGGCAGAGGTATTGCAGTTAGATTGTTCTGTAACTAATGTTGGATTTCACTAAATAATCATTTTTATTTTGAATAATTTTTCTCAATTCATGTGTAGGATTGATTGGAGAAAATAAAGCGCGCTTCTGTGTGGCCATAGACTCGGTAATTTTTTTTCATGCTATGATTGTCAAAATATGATAAAAATTTCCTGCTAAAGAGTTCTTGGTGTGATATTTTATCTGTTTGTGTATCCATAATCCTAACGGATTCTTGTTGGATATGATCAGCTAAGTGAACTGTTGAGACATGCATCGTTGCAGTCAGTTGCCGGCCTTCTAAGCAATCTGCGTAGCCATGGTATTTGCTTTTGTACTGTTTTGAGTAAAGTTCCCTGCATAGTGTTATCTTGTTTATTGTTATTTGAGTAAAATTCTAGGAATATTAGAACATGTGGGATAGTTAATTTTCTCAGCAGCTAATATTCATGGCATGGATTGAGTTGATGCATCAATAATTTCTGCGTTAAACTTATTCCTGTTTTATGGTTGCAGATCAAATTTCAAGTATTTTTGGTTTATTGCATTCTGACCTTCATGAGGAGAGGGCGGCAGCTGTTCTAGAGTACATGTCTTCCATGGTGGCCAGTGTGGCACCACTTCATCATTCTGCTGAGAGAGGTAATTTAGAGAACTCCTTATCGGAGCAAAACTTCACCAAGGGAAGACTTAATGTCAGGTTCAAGCGCAGAAATGGGCGAGTTAGAGTAACGGTGATCTTTTTCTTCCTGTTTGCAAAATTATTTGAAATTTCTAATCTGAAAAATTGGTGCACTGATATAATATCTCTACTACTCAGTGTGAAGAATTTAAAGTTGAGGCTGGAGGAATCAGCTTGACCTCTGTTTCATCAGCTGATGGAGCAACCGTTGCAGGCCTACTGCCAAAGGTCAGTTTATAGTTTCCCATGCATGGAAAACTGGTTTTACATGTGATTCGTGTGTCTTCTCCTAGGAGGAAAAGCCTAATTCCTCACAACCTTTTTGTAATTGAAGATTTTAAATAGTTTTAAGAAGAAAAAGGATATGCATAAGAAAACATTAATCTCTTAGTGAAAGGAGAACATAGCTTTCACAAGTTTTTTTAAAAAACTAAAAAATTTAGATGATATGAAAGATAGCAGCACTCA
The DNA here is from genome assembly GCF_012489685.1 of Lotus japonicus. NCBI lineage: Eukaryota > Viridiplantae > Streptophyta > Magnoliopsida > Fabales > Fabaceae > Lotus > Lotus japonicus. Next base: position 19,009,988 of record NC_080041.1, on the reverse strand, counting down.
AGCATAACTGTCCAACAACTTCCCAGTGTGCCTACTTAATTTTTTGGTTGGACTGCTGAGCGCTACTAACATGGCATTAAGGGTTTTAAAGTTGTGATTGATGGTTGTGGCTATTGTGGGATGATGCAACCAATTATGGCTGATTCAGTTTGCAATCTCAGGCTCTCTGCATGATGCAGTTGTGGGGGCCTCTACAACCTAGATTTTGAGACTGCATCATGTGATGTTCTCCACAATTTAAAATCTTTTAGTGCATGGTATAATTTCCATGCAAAAGATTGATGAGCAAATCAAAATGTTATATCTAATTTGCGACACTACAAACTGTCTTGGAAACATCTAAATCCATGGGTGCATAAGCACTTGGTTGGTTCACATGCTTTTATACACACATCAAGATACTTCTGATGTCTGAGCTGATGTGTGTACGTGGACACGGTCAGAAATACTAGTCAAGAGAATGACACCGATCAATTAAGAAATGCTTTGTATTTGTTATGTGAAGTTTTCTTTTCATTGACTGTAAATAAATAATAGGTAGAAACTTGATGTGTTTTTTTCAGGTACAATTCAATCTCCAGTTGTCAGAGAAGGAGAAAACTGATAGGGCAAAGGTTGTGCTTCCTTTTGAACACCAAGGTCTGAAATAGATTTAAATTTGTTCCCATCTTATATTGTTTCAATGAAATATTATTTGCTCTTGTACTTAAGCTCTTTTTTTCTTTTAGGAACTGGTAGACCAATACAAATTTATGATGGTAGAAGATCCCTTGATGATAACAGCAGTGAGGCTGCACCCATTTCAAGTGGTAAAAAGGAGAATTCTGAGATGGGTGAGATTATATATTTTCGTGATTCAGATGATGAGATGCCAGATTCTGATGAGGACCCAGATGATGATTTAGATATATGAACATTCTCTTGTTGGTATCTTCTGCATCCCAAGGTTACCTGAAGGATAGATTAGGTTTCTAATTAAGGCTTTGTTTGGATTTTGGGGGGATGGAATGAATTAGAATATAGAGGAGACAGAGGGAAAGATCCACAGTTTGTGTTGTTTAAAAGAGGATCTAACTCAATGGAAACCAATTGTATATGTTCCACTGCATTCTCTCACTTTTGTCCCCCACCCCAGTCTGAGAGAATTGGAGTGGAACAAAAATTGAAGAATGTAAAGATTGATTAATCCAAAGCAAACTTTGTGCCATTGAAGAATGTAAAGACTGATTCATCCAAGAGGGCGGCACCAATGTGTTTCATCTATCCTATGTAACAAATTGAGGATCTTCTCTTTTTATATGAGGAAGAGTACCATCAACAAATTGATTCATATTCTTTGATTTGAGAGCCTCACATAGCTTATGACCATGGATGATATAATTACCACCAGTGAGTGGAGCTGAAACCAAAATGGCTCTAGAAATATGAAGATTGATCCACTATCGGATTCTCCACATCGTCAAGAAATAACCAAACAGAGAATTGGATGAAGAAACCACCAACAGACAAATAATAAGATGAAGAAATGACCAACGAACAAAGAATATGGTGAAGAAATCACCAACCAACAAAATAAAACATATAGACGAATCTGAGAACCATTCACAATAATGTAGCCATGAGCGCGCACCAGATACCATATCAGAACATTACAAAAAATGTCGAGAGAAAAATGAATAAAGATGAGAGAAAATGTTAATAGAAGTCTTTGCTTCTATTTATATATGCTAGAAACTAACAAAAACTAGCAACAAACTTTGAAGCTAACGAAGTAGAAAATGTAACAAAATATAACTACTTGATATCACTAATGATGGGTCTAAACTGGTCAAGTCACTAGCGAGGTGTTGGTTGGGGAGGAAATGGCGGAACTCCGATCAAGGTGAGCTTTATCAAGTGAGAGATGGGATGGGATACGTCGATGCCGACCACCGCTGTCGAGCCCAGTAGGGTCTTTGCAATGACACTTCAATGCCTAAGTTAGTGGTTAGGGAGTTTAGGGAATTCTCTAAGACTTGGAGAAGAAAATGTGTGTCTGACTCAGTTTGTCTTGGCTTTTTATATTTGCCAGTAGGTTAGGGGAGGAATAGAAGGGTGCAATGTGTGCGAAGGAGCAGGTAGACAACACCAATTATTACCACAAGATAAATCCTACGGCTGGAAATTGTGCTGCAGGGGCTGCTGGAGGGAAAGCTGCGGGAGAGGATTTGTATCCTTGTTGTATCACAATGTGAATATGTGCTAGTATATTTAATTTCACATACATAATTATTTGTCCCCGAAGGTTAGCTCAAGTGGTAAGATTTATGAGACATAAGATTAGCGCCAGTGCCGTAAAAAGCCAAAGCCAAGAGCATAATGAATATAGGTATAAGTACCACCATTCAAAAGCTTGAAATGTATTAAAATCATACTCCCTCCGTTCCTTTTTAAGTGTCGTTCTAGAACAAATTTTTTGTTTCTATTTAACTGTCGTTTTGATGTTTTAGGTTCCATTTTGTCAATTATACCCTTACTTTTTCAATAACTCCACTTCACATTTCCCATAAAATTCTTCTTTCTTAATAACTATGAAGACCTTTATGACTTTTTGATTGGTTGAGAGTGGTAGATGGTTTAATGATATGAGAGAGTGGAAAAAAAAGTAACAATCCACTATCTTGGTTGGAGAGCTTTATGACTTTATGATTGGGATGTAAGAGGGTAGAATGGGAAAAACAACTCTAATAATCCACTATCTTGGTTGGAGAGCTTTATGCTAAAACGACACTTAAAAAGGAACGGAGGGAGTAATAAAAAACACATCAAAACCCATTTGAAGTTAGTTTGATACTATCTTGAGTTAGGTGAACTGAATTATGGCCTTTCTTTAATTCTTTTAAATGGTCTCTCGGAGCTTTAATTCTTAAACCGGGACAAACCACCTTAGGTGAGTTTACAACATAGTGGCATTGACTACTTGAATTAATCAAAGCCTCTTTTTAGTATGTTTTCTCACATGGCCAAACTTAAGTGAGTTTCCATCATCTTCTCCTTTGTGCGTCTACTTGTCCATCCCATCATTCTGATCTCCATTAAACTTCTTGCTCATTATTCATGATAGTCGAGCAAAATGATCTGATATATTTAGACACTCATGCTACATGTTGCCTTGCTTGGCATGTTTCATTTTATTGGAAAATGCTGGTGTTGTGATGCTATCAGTGTAAAAAGTTTTATTTGGGATTCATAAATTTGAGGCAAATTTCAGGCTATGGAAGTAGAAATGAAGACTTTCATGTCTTGTGATTTTAGGTGATCTACATGCAATAGTGTCTGTCAGCCTGCAATTGTTAACATAAGGGATGCATATAATTCTTTCTTAATAGGGGAATGAATGTTGAAATATTGTCCAATCTGCAAAGAAACTTCATTCTAGGACTGCATTCAAGTATTCAAATGCCAGCTAGTAGATACAAGCTGTTTGATATTTTCTAGAAACTGGAGGCATAAATACTTTCCTTGAAGGAAAAAATTTGAAATAGTGTTTTCATAGTACTGATTACTGAATGGTCTAAATTCAATTAGCTATTTGTCCCTAACAAAGTTTTGCAGATGTTAATACTTGAAGCACAACCAATTAACCTACCCTGATGTGATGAATTTATTGTGATCAGCTTCATCTATACAAGAATTTACCATTAGGTTAGTAAACGTCTCATCCCCCTTGTCCTTGGATTGCATTTCATTTATTTGTGGTTTATCTAGCAAAGGGATGATGATCAATTAACTTAGTAATGCGATCTAATGGGAACATTTTTTAACTGAAAAATACTTGCATGTAAAATGATGTGCTTTTTTTCTAGAATGGTGCTTATTTTGAGCCAGTGGTGGAGAAAATAAGACTAAAGCAACCGGAGGGTACCCACTTCTGCAGATGAGGCTAGAATACAAGGAAAGGAAGTGGCCTTTTTGCGTATTTGGAGTTGTTAACTTGTTTCAGTCTTCAACAAAGTCAATGTTCAGGGTATGGATATGGAGGTGGACACAATATTTACAACAAGCAGGTTGATTGACCAGGGAATGAAGGGGGGACTTGGAAAGCATGATTTTTAAACACAGGTCTAAACGAAACTTCTTATTATATATGAGATGGAGGGGTTTGTTATCAATGTGATTTCCTGACTGGAGTAATATGTGATGGCATAGACATTTGTTATCAATGTGATTTCCTGACTGGTCTAATAAATCACTATGTTAGATAACGTTCTTGAAAATTACATGAAAATATGGTCTCTCAGAAAATATTAATTCATCTATCATACTATTTCCATTGAACTTGTTTACAACTTAGCATAACATGTGAAGAAGAAAAGTGGTTCATCAACTTGTTTTCAGTATGGCATTTAATTTGGAGAAGAGATGGAGGAAAGACAACATTTGGGGAAAAAAACAATGCTTCATGCTTACTGGAATCGTGATTTTGAATACAATGGGTAATGGGGCAGCAAGAGTTGTTTTAGAAGTGATCTTATAGTAAAGTATTTAGGTTTCACCAGGTTATAATTTTCAAATTTATTTCTCAGCTTTACTGTGTTGCTAAAATAGCTTGGCAACTTAGATTACTTTCTTGTGGTTGAAGTCAAGACACTCTGATGGATGTCGCTTATTGGCTCAATCATAATATATTCATGATCTACTTATCAAGACAAACATGTTGTAACACAAGCCACTTTCTTCTCCAATGGTTTGTTCATCAAGACTGTCAAAATTTGATGGCCCTCTATTTTTAAAACCTACTTGATATTATTTGGTTCAAACATTGCTTGCTAGAAGTTGCATCTACAAAGTCCTTTATCTCTTTAACACACAGTCCAGCGACTCTCTGGATAGTAATCTTATATTGCTTTATACACTTGTGCTCATATAGTTAATTACATCCCACACTTATTTTATGCATATAAAAGTAGTTTACAGTTGTATACCAAACACTACCATTTTCTTTATGCTTTTAGTAATCTTGGTCCAGAATGTTAACAGCCTGACCAGCACCCATTAACTTGTTAATTGGTCTTTTTTTAAGCGGAAATCTTTTCATCTACTTGATGAAGTGTGAACGATTGACGAATAAATAAGCCTAAAAAGTTCAGACAAAAAGTAAACTTAACAAAGTGAAAAGAAAAACTTTCTGGATTCCAGTAATCTAGGTTAAGAAATGCAACAGCAACAACATAGATTGTATTATACCACAATGGGCAGATCAAATGTTCAATTTTATAAATGTAATTAGAATTAGAATTGGATTTTCACTCACATTTATAGTTCGGTTTGACCTGGTTCGGTATAATTTTGCTTGGTTTATTTGATTTGGTCTGGTTTCATCCTAATTCAGTCCAATCTGGTGTTCTAAATTGTTGTGTCGCGAGATGGTTAAACACTTTGAAAAATACCTAAATTGGCATGAGAGCAAACAACACAAGCTGATTAAACATCACATCTTTTACCAAAAATCTTAAGACAATGAACGTATGAATGTTCTTAATTTTATATTGATCAACATACTCATTGAACTGTTTACTCAAACTTGCTAATAAAGTGAAATGAATAAATAGTAATGTCTAAAAAAATATTTAATTTTAGATTTAGAGTTATTTAGAATTGTATAAGCATGTCCACATGGAGGTAGAGAGATCTGCGTGCATGTGTGATTTATTTCAGTGGAAACTGAGCATATTACAGACAGAGAGGCCCAACAACCCCTCGTGTCTAAATCTATTTAAAAACATTTCATGAGTCAACGAAGCATAGTCCATGGTTATGTTTATGTGTGTTCACATTATTTTTTTTAGTGTGTAACACAGGACAATGTGAAGAAGAGAAGAAGAAAAGACCCTGAAACATAGGGTCATTGTTCATTATAATTTATATGTCTCCCTTTTCCGTTACCACTGCATTGCATTAACCATAATAATAATATACTAATCTTTCAGCATCCCCACTAACCCCACTTTTTCTGTCTTCACTCCACAACTTGAAGCAGCTTTGAACTTTTGCACTTGTTTTTTTCACTCACATGGGCAGCTACCGTGTCTGCGTCTGTTTCCAGCGGAAGTTCAAGACGGCGGAGGCGGTGGTGCCCCCTGAGGTCCGTGACTTCTTCCACAAGTACTCTGATGGTGGGGCCCACATGACCCCTGACCAGCTCCGGCGGTTCTTGTTGGAGGTTCAGGGTGAGGAGGTGGTGGTGGAGGAGACTCAAAAGGTGGTGGAGCAGGTGTTGAAGAAGCGCCATCACATTACCAAGTTTGCCAGGCACAGCCTCTCCCTTGATGACTTTTATCACTACCTCTTCTCCCCTGAACTCAATCCCCCCATTGGATCTCAGGTTGTTACTCTCTATCTCTGTCTTGTTGCGTGAGTTGACTTCAAAGCCAGCACTTTTAGTTGGCACTGTTTTGGTTCTAGTCTCATCTCATCTAATGCAAAAAGGAAAAGAAAAAATCATGTGTTGGATGGATTCCATCTAGTATATTCTCGTTACATTAACGAGCTTTCATGTCGATTCTTGAGATTCATAAGAGTTTCCGTCATTTTTAATTTTGAAGTACATGCTAATGTCTGTTTACACAAAATATCCTAATATAGTCGCATTTGTGTATGTTCGGATTTTTATTGAACTCAATACTGATATACTTTTGATGACTTGGCCTCAAAGCCAAAGAGACACTACAATGTTAAGTTATCTTGCTGCCATTCACTTAACTTCTTTTGGTTTTTCCTTCTTTTGATGACTCTCTTTTTCCAAATTAAGGTATGAATATGATCCTTTGCAGACTTCCATGTCATTTTCTTGTTTCTTCTCATCAGTGTTTACGCTTTGTATAGATTCGAAGTGATGATATGCTATTTTGTCTTCGTGGGCTTATAGACCCCTTAAAATTTTCAAGATATCTATTTATCACTCAGTGCACTAGAACTCAATGAGGTCCTTCAAATTTTTATCTGAATGGTAATTTACGGATTTCTTGGATTAACATTAATTGTATGCTTTTAGCAGTGTAAAGGACACATTTGTTTCTGAACATAACTAGTAACTTTGCAATCATTTATGATAAGAACTGTATCTTTTTCTTTCCAATCTAAAACAGAAGAGGATCCAAGTGTTGGGGGGGAAAGACATGTTCATGTAAGCACATAAAAATGTACACGTTAGTAGGCCAAGTGTTTTTTAGTTAGAAGGAATGAAAAGGCTATGGTTACCCATTTATGAAGGTGTAAATGGAGTAAGCATTCACTTCCAGAAAAAAATGAACTAAAACTCTTATTATAAATTGAGATAAAAGCCTGTTAACGTTGCATTCATGTGGTATCCAAATACACGCAAAGTCTTCATTAACAATGTGATCTTGATTTAAGGAGCTTTGACCCTCTAGTGATGCTAACCTCTGAGTTTCGCTATGATTCAGGTTAATCAGGATATGACTGCTCCTTTGTCTCATTATTTCATATATACTGGCCACAACTCCTATCTCACTGGAAATCAACTCAGCAGTGATTGTAGTGATGTCCCCATTATAAAGGCATTGAAGAGAGGCCTCAGAGTGGTAGAGCTTGATATATGGCCCAGCTCTGATGAAGATGATGTGCTTGTTTTGCATGGAAGGTATTCAAATTTTTTACTGCTCAAGGAATTGCAAAACGGTGACTTTTGATACTGCATTTCCCTTTTCTGTGATGATTTCATGATTGGTATGACTATAAATATGTATAATTGTTTTTCCCTTTGAGAAACTCTTTGGTATGGCTGCAGAGGCATGTGGAAATTCATATCCTTTTAAGAGTAAAAGAATAAATAAGTGATGAAACAAAAAGTTCATGTTCTTCAAACTATCTTAGCTTGATGGATAAGCTATCACATAGTGTAAATCACATGAATTTATAGCTATAAACTAATGGGGAATTAGTATCCTCTTATGTCATGACTATGTCAAGTGAAACGTTGTGTCTATCTATCTCTTCATAAATATTAAAAAGGTCTCACTTATTCAGTACATATGAAGAGAGAGATATACACAAAATTTCAACATGAGGAAACATGAGAAAATTTCCACACGATAGGATCCCACAAACGAATCACTTGGATCTCTTGTCCTAGTAATCTTTTGCTTTGATTTTATATTTTGACTGATAATTGATGCTTAATAACAAACATATGCATAAGTTCATTGCTTCATTTTTTATATTATAGAGTCTAGAAGTTTACTAAGTGCCCTGAACTGGTGTTCACTTGTGAATGTAGGACATTGACAACTCCTGTGGACTTCATCAAATGTTTGAAATCCATTAAAGAACATGCTTTCTCTGCATCTCCCTACCCAATTATAATAACTCTGGAAGATCATCTCACACCAGAGCTTCAAGCTAAAGCTGCTCAGGTAATTTCTTATATCTTAAAGCAGTAAATCACCAAGATTCACAAAAAATTGGCATTGAATAATATGATGCTTTTTCTACGTTAGATGATTACTCAAACATTTGGAGACATGTTGTTCTGTCTGGCTCATGAAAATTTAGAAGAATTTCCTTCACCTGAAGAGTTGAAGTATCGCATCATAATATCGACCAAACCTCCAAAGGAGTACCTAAAATCTAAAAGTGTGAGAGAGAATTCCAAAAATTCGCTGAGATCAAAGGATTCTGATGAAGATGAATGGGGAAACGAGGGAACTGATGTTGCAAAAGCACAAAATGAAGATGATAAGGTAGATTATGAATTGCACTTCATAGAAGCCTCTATTTTTTCAAGATCATCTGATCATGTACTATTTCATTTGTCTTCCATAGGGAGAGTCTGTGTATAAGAGAAATCATCTCTACTGATGAGGAAATGTAACAACTTATATAAGGAATATGTGGAAACTAATCTAAAGTTACTCTATATTCCTAATTACATATCAGATATAGTATCCTAATTACATATCAGATATTTCCTAATCTCAGTAGAGTTATAGTTTCTCTTATACCCAGATTCTCCTATATCTTCTGATGATTTGTTCTTTTCTTTTACAGGGTGACTCTGATACAAATCAACTGAGTGATGATGATGAATCAAGTGATGATGACTCTGAAACAAATGAGGAGAGTGATTATAAGCGTCTAATTGCTATTCATGCTGGAAAACCCAAGGGTGGTTTGAAGGAAGCCTTAAAAGTTATAGATGGAAAAGTTAGACGCCTTAGCTTAAGTGAACAAGCCCTTGAAAAGGCTGCAGAGCCACTTGGAACTGATCTTATCAGGTATCTGGTTTCTTAGCAAAAATCAGATATTATTCTTAAATGATCTACTACTATGCTTATGCTTTTCGACAAACTCTTCAACAATCTGAATGTAATGTTTTCAACTCATATCATAGATTCACCCAGCAGAATTTTTTGAGGGTGTACCCCAAGGGTACGCGGTTCAACTCTTCCAACTACAAGCCACAGGTTGGATGGATACATGGGGCTCAAATGGTTGCATTCAATATGCAGGTATGCTTCACTTTTCCCCTTTGCTCTGAATGACAACATATAGGGCATTTTTTGTGTCACTGCTTTTCAAGATAATTGCTCTTTATCTTAGTGTAGTGCATGTTTGAAAAGCCTTCTACAATTGATTCTAAAGGAAGAATCAATCCTGGTGAGAAAATTTTGTGAGTAGATTTTGGGCTCCAAAATTTATTATGAGAAAATAGAAGCTGATTCCAATCATGCTATTTCTATTAGTTTCTTCAAATAGAGTCAAAGTTGAAGCTGAGGATTCACCTTGACATGATATACAGTTTCATTTATGCTAATGCTCTGCATTGTGTTGATGTGTTTTTCTCCCTTAAATTTTGAATATCAATGCAGTTATTCTCAGTTTATCACAACATTATTATGGTGCATGTAATTAATTAGGTAACATTGTAACATCATTGTTAAATTAATATTGGTTGAATGTATGATTATTGCATATTGAATGACCAATGCTTCTCCTTCTTTCATCTTGATTCATTCTGCTTTAAGAGGTAAATTTATGTTGACATTTTAAACATAGGAATAAAAGTCTTTGTTCTCATCACAGGGATATGGCAAAAACCTTTGGTTGATGCATGGAATGTTTAGATCCAATGGTGGATGTGGTTATGTCAAAAAACCAGACTTTCTTATGAATGTAGGACCAAATCATGAGGTATTCAATCCTGAAGATGAGCTGCAAGTGAAGAAGACTCTAAAGGTAAGGATAATATTGTCAAAATCAAAGAGTTAGAAAGTGTTCATGAATTTATCTTACACTGTATTTAACTTAAATCTCACTGGATAGGTGAAAATATATCTGGGAGATGGATGGCGCATGGATTTCAAACAAACTCACTTTGACTCTTATTCTCCACCAGATTTTTATGCCAGGGTAATTTTTTTAATCATCTTCAACTTGCAAAGTAACTCCTTATAAGCCAATACTAGTATACTACTTCTCCATGTTTACTCATGATAGGAACCCAATTATTAGGAATAGGCCCAATACTACTAGAGTCCATGAAAGTAAGAGGAAGAGGTGCAATGCACCAAATCTTTTCCCTTGAGAGGAGTAACCGCTTGCTGAGGTGGCATGAGCTGTGCAGGTAGAGAGAGAGAGAGAGAGAGATTGGGGATTATATAAGCATGTATTGTGTGAGAGAGAAGGTAGGCTTGATTTGGGATTAGGCTTGGGAGAGTAGAGGCACTCTCGAATTGCCTCAGTTTCTTATCTTTAATTTTCTACTGTTATTTGTAATTTCCTAAAACACTGCTTCTGGGTATTTTCCAGAGGATTCAGTGTTCATCTATCCTATTTTCACTCTCAGTCATTGTGCTATTTTCTGGTTCCTAACATTGGTATCAGAGCACCGATCTAGGTGTTGTGGTAGCCATTGATTCATGAAGATGTTTCCAGAGTTTGATAGGAGATGGGCTTATGGATGGATCATCACAGGGGAGCAACACTGTGAGGCCAAAGGAGTATCTGAAGAGAAGAAATTCTCAGAGGCAGAGAAGGCGTTGACACATGATGCGCTGATTTGGTGGTACGACTGGAAAAGAAGAAATCAGAGGGCAACATGGATGGATTTTGTGATAGCATTACTAAGAAAATTCGAACCAGATTCTGATTCGTTCCTACCAGATCCAGTTCAAGATACAGGGGAGGAAGAAACTCAGAGGGATGAAGCCAGAATAGCCAAAGCCACCAACCTGGAACTGAGAAGAAATTGGTGTGAAGAATGGGTCCAGTTTCATAGCAGTGAAGATGAACGGCTCGAAGATGACGAAATTTCAGAGAACAAGAGAAGTGAGGCGATTCCGACGGAGATCATCGTGACTACGCCGGAGGAAGAAGCTGGAGCAAAAAGGAACGAGCAGCAACCACCACCTAAACCACCGGATCTGGTTTTAGTAGCAGGGGTTCACGCGGTGGGGAATCTGACCAAGGTTACGGAACGTCAAGATCGCGGTTCAGCTCCGGCAAGGTTCACCACCATGGCTAATCGGCGACCACCACCCAAGCCGCCGAACTGGGTTTCACTAGCAGTGGCTGAGGAGAAGCAAACAAATGCGACCTTGGAAGAGGTAGCATCAAACGCGAAAAAGGATTGCGTTTTGGGAATCAAAACCCAGGAAAGGGTAAAACCGGAATTTCAACATTTGAGCTCCACTTTTGACCTAATGGGCTTGGCCCAACAGGTTAGTAGTTGTGTTGTAATACAAAAATTGTTTCAAAAACCTCAAAGTGCTCTTGGCAGAATAGAGTGTTATTTAAATAACTTGGGCCCAGTGTTTGACACAAGGTACCATGGCCCAACAGTAAGTATACAAAACAAGCCTTTCAGTAAAATAAATTCTGAAATTATATTGGCTCAAGTTGGGAACGTTGTAGATGGAGAACAGGGGGCAGCTTACGTTCTTCACCCTAGAGCATCAATCATTCTCCCTTCTCCTATTTTTCCAGTGTATGTGAGTCAGCTAGAACTACCCAGGCCTGAATTGCATATGGATGGGGTGAGAGAAGTTATTCCAAGTAAAGACACTCCCAGGGGCAGAGAGAACATCGGAGTGAAGAGTAGAATTGATATTCAGACATTTGCTGGTACCCGTGTTTCATCTTCATTAGCAATTGCAAACATGCAGAAAATCCAACACTCACCCAAAACTTTTGATACCATGGTGGGGTCATGCCTATGGCAAGGAAAACCAAGCTATAGTTGTACTGAGTTACATAGACTGAGGGGGGGGACTTGAACAAAATTGGAAGCATTGCCAAGTGATAGTCAATTATTGGGAGAATTTGAAGCTGCAACCTCATGAATTAGGGTCATTAGATAAGACATCTAATCAGAATTTAAATGCTGATGTTGGCTCTAAGGGAAGTTGTGTTTTCTCATTTGCCTTGAGCTTTACACATTGGGATCCTGGAGGTTGTTCTTACTTCTCAGCAAAAATTGGGTCAACAAGTGTTGCCTCATGTTGGCTCATTGTCTCTACCGGATTAGAATTTGAATTTCAAAACCGGGGTTCACAAGTTACTGAGTTCAACAAAATAAGGGGAAGACAAGAACATATTGCCCGGCATCAACCTTTTGGGAGTACTTTGAGTTCTTTTCACTTTTGTTCGCATGGAAGTAGGGGGCTGATTTTTCATGGTGACTCTACTACTGGTCGAGTTAAGGATTTGTGGGCTCATTATATGTTTGATAATGGGGAATACTGCTGCTTGCTTCTTGTATCATGGTTAGAAGAAGAGCTAGTACCTGAAATGTTGAGTACTATTCTGAGGGCACTAGATCAACTAAGTGCTCAAGCATATCAGCTGCAAAGACCACTGGAATTGTTGACTGGAAATTGGCTAAATTCTCTGTCACAACTTCATAAATCAAGGTTACTAGCTGAGGAACCCTATCAGGCATTCAATGTTGGTTCTCATGGGAATTTCAAGGAGATATTGAGCATGGGAATGGAGGAGTATGAGCTGAAGAAGACTTTGGCAACTCCACAGCAAAATCAACCTCTTTTGCTTATGTTCTTAGCAGAGAATGAACTGTCAATACAGACTGCACAAGCGATGACAGCAATTCTAGGTTCTCTGGTTGCATTACACGGATTGATTACATGGCAAAATCTGCTGGACCAAGATGATTTAGCGGTTGAGTCAAAGGGAAATTATGATCTCGCATATGCCCGAAGCTTGTCTGGTTTTACACATTGGAATTCAAGGGGCTGTTCTGATTTTTCAGCAACAACTTGGCCCACATCTTTTCAACAATGGGATCCATGTGGTGGATTCTATAGTCCATACCCATATTCTGCAGGGAAGTGGATCAAAGGGAGGCTGTTACAGGTCACTTTGGGGGCAGCAACATACATTCAAGAAGGATTTTCCACATCCATCCTTGAGGACAAGGATGTTTGGAGGGGGGGAGTGATGATAGGAACCCAATTATTAGGAATAGGCCCAATACTACTAGAGTCCATGAAAGTAAGAGGAAGAGGTGCAATGCACCAAATCTTTTCCCTTGAGAGGAGTAACCGCTTGCTGAGGTGGCATGAGCTGTGCAGGTAGAGAGAGAGAGAGAGAGATTGGGGATTATATAAGCATGTATTGTGTGAGAGAGAAGGTAGGCTTGATTTGGGATTAGGCTTGGGAGAGTAGAGGCACTCTCGAACTGCCTCAGTTTCTTATCTTTAATTTTCTACTGTTATTTGTAATTCCCTAAAACACTGCTTCTGGGTATTTTCCAGAGGATTCAGTGTTCATCTATCCTATTTTCACTCTCAGTCATTGTGCTATTTTCTGGTTCCTAACAACTCATAAGCGAAAACTTATAGCTTCCAATCAGATCTGATTCGAGAGCATTTCAATGTCGAACCAAACATGTTATTTATGGCATAACTTGTCAAGCTTAATAACTAGTTTGGTTCTACATTCTCTACATTGAAAATTATATATGCCCTGTCATAAGCTTACTAGTTGTACTTATTTTCACGTGATCATAATCGTAGCTTTTGTGAGTAACTTCTAGGTTTCAGAATTGATTCTCCTGAAAGAAAGGCTGATCAAAATTAGACAACTTTGATTTCAGTTTTCTTTTCTGTACTTGTTACTTGAGCTTTTAAGTCAATTTGTGAGGCAGGTTGGTATAGCTGGAGTGCCAGCTGATGTAAGAATGAAGAAAACAAAGATCATAGAGGATAATTGGATACCGTATTGGGAAGAAGAGTTCACCTTCCCTTTAACTGTCCCTGAACTTGCTTTGCTCAGAGTGGAAGTGCATGAATATGACATGTCTGAGACCGATGATTTCGGAGGCCAAACTTGTTTACCCGTCACTGAACTGAAGCAAGGGATTCGTGCAGTTCCACTTTATGATCGTAAAGGAGAGAAATACAATTCAGTTAGGCTTCTTATGCGATTTGAGTTTATTTAAGCTGTTCTTTTGTACTTGCTTATATTGTTTTTTTTTACTGTAAATAAGAATGCTGCATCTTGCTTTCCATGTTAACTTTGCTTTTGCTTGGTTGGTTTTGGCCTAAACTTTCAAAAGATGTATATGTTTGATAACATTGTTTATTTGATTCTGTAAATAAACAGAAAATAATAGTAGAATTGGGTAAGACATCATGTCTAAACTCATTAATGTAATTACGACCTTGTAGTGAAGACTACCTTCTTATTTGACATTAGTTCTATACATAAAATTACACAGCTTCATCTAAGGTGAAATTGTTTAATACATACACTTAGTTAGACACCCCTTATTTTTTGTTATGTTATTCAAAAAAAACATAAAGTCAATTTGAAGTGTCTTTCTTAATGGAAAAGTTATCGTCTACAACAGATTCTTTTTTTCTCTTTTGGGGTTAAAGTCTACATCAGGAAACATTGATTGACACACCCATATGTAAAGGGTGAATCAAATTAGTAACTTTCATATATGTCACAACTCCTTTTATACTTTGTACTCAATGTGAATGCTTTTGTTCCACATTGCTTTACCAACACATCACACTCGATAGAGCATGAATCATGCAGTTAGTTACCTGGAAAATATTCCTCATTGAACTGTATCATCAAAGAAAGCACAATGCACAAACTCAAGCAATGTCTTTCTTCGCTATCGAGATAAAGTAAAAGCAAAACCGTTTACTTCGGTTATGTTTGGATATCTGTTGTCATCAATCTACAATTTTGAGGTTAAAAAGTGAATGAAATTCTTCTTATACACTCTCTTTCTCATGAACATTTTATGAGTATATATTCACACTTTGGCTCTAAGCTATTCCTGGTAATTTTTAAAGGCATCTTCCTTTCTTTTTCTGTGTGTCTCCCCCACAATAGTCATTTGTAAACACCAAAATAATGGCCAACATTTCTGGCTTCAGACAAACCTCTACTAAGATGTCTAAACAGCACTTCAAAGTGTGCTTTTGTTTCAACAGAATGTTCAGGCTTAATGTGGCTGAAGCTCCAGAGGAAATAAAAAACATCTTTGATATGTATTCATACAATGGCCACATGAGCATGGAAGGCCTGTACAACTTTTTAGTTCAAATTCAAGGAGAAAAGAGTGGTGATGCCACCATGAAACATGCTCAAGACATTTTTGACAGCCTCAAGCATCTCCACATATTTCAAAGGAAAGTCCTTCAATTTGAGGCCTTCTTCCGTTATCTCCTTAGTGACCGTAATGGGCCACTTACTGAGGTAATACTTCTTGTTGAAGAGTTCATTGATTGAAATTTACACTTGAATAATGATAATCACATGGACTAAGTAACATTTGCAGATAATTAAGAACTAGACAAAATATAACTTATGTTCTGTCTGAATTTTATGGTTGGTATATCTCATCATCTAACCATTTCAAAAGTTTAAGCTAATAGGTGAAGACACAAAAAATGATTTCTATATAATATATATTTCTAGCACTCGTGGCACAACTGGGCACGTAGGGTGCAAGATTTCGTTGGATTTCAGTTACGGTTTAGGGTGGGGGAGTTACTAGACGTTGTGAGGCAGATTGGCATTTTACACAACTGAAATTAGAGATAAGGGAGTAGAAAATGACACCCGTTATTTTATACGGAGACAAGGGAGCCCATAGGCCGAGGAGGAAGGCACCAAGAGATCTCGACAATACATCTTAACCCAAAACCTTAAGGCATTAGGTTTATGGGTCACATCTCTTATAAAGTTTTCTCCTCACCCAAACTTAACCAATGTGGGACTCCAACTCCGCACTTAAAATTCTCAACAGGTTTCTATTGCCTTGGCTATTTTTCTTTCCACAAAAAATGGCTTTACGTGTTTACAATATCCCACTTAAAAAAGTCATTTTTGTTTGCTTTCAAAATTTCTTTATTTTGCCAATTCCATGCTGCTACATTTGTGATAGACTATAAGGGGATCTGCACCAAATAAACTTGTCAGCGTTGATCGACTTTGTCCTAACATCTACGACTTCTAGGTTAGTTTCAGTGTGAATTTTCTGCATGTCCACATTCTTTTCCTAACTACTTCTTGAAGAAAATGGTATAGAACTCATGTGTTTTGTCCTGGAATGAAAGACTGGATTTTTTATGTTGTGCAGACACTCTGATTGTCACAATACTTAGTAATCTTTTGCTGCTTGTGCCCGAACTCTAACAAATACCAATAACTTTTGAATTCAAATATCTTCCTTGCATGGTTGGGTAACTGTCATGTATTATGCTTTTGTAGCAGATAAAGCAACAATAGTATGCAGTTTAGATAACCAACTAACCACTCCTCTTGCAACTGTGAGATAGACTATGTATAATACATTTTCTTTGATCAATATCACCTGCATAATCCGAATGAACGTATCCTCTTACAACAAATTCTGATTCTCCAAAACATAATGCAACATCTGAGATTCCTTTAATGTATCTTTGGATTCTCCTTACAACATTTCAATGCTCTCTACTCAGATCTATCATAATTAAACTGACTGGTCGTTCCAATCCCAACTGCTTGAGCAATATCTGGTCTAGTACAAATCATAGCACACTTAAAGGCTTTTTGCCGCTGATGCATACAGTACTCGAGACATTTCCAACCTTTCCACTTCATTGCTAGGACAAATACTGGAGGATAATTTATAATTGACTAGAAGTGAGTAGAGGTTGATTTATAGTCTTGCATGTTGAAGGGTTGCAAGACTTTTTGAAGATAATTCTTAAGAAAGAGCCAAATCTTCCTATATTTTATTTAATACATATTTCTAATTATATACTTTAAAATTAAATCACAATAGGACACATAAAGTTTAACAAATTGTACATTTGGTTCCACTGGAATTTAGACGTCTGCATTATTTTTTGAAGTTTGCTCATATTCTAAATTCATTTTGGATCTGCAGGTGCACCATGACATGAATTTTCCGTTAGCTCATTATTTCTTGTACACAGGCCACAACTCCTACTTAACTGGAAACCAATTCAGCAGTAAAAGCAGCACTAGCCCAATAATAAAGGCACTGAAGAAAGGGGTTAGAGTCATTGAGTTGGATTTATGGCCAAATTCTAAAGGAGATGGTGTAGAAGTTCGCCATGGAGGGTATGAATTTTGTTTCTATTAGCATCATGCATAGAACTTTCCAAAGCCATTTTAGCTCACCCCATTTGGGTGAAAAGTATGACTCAACTGAGAATTAAACTCGAACCCCGATCATAATCATGACGGGCAAACCCGTTTTGATTGGATTTAGGAAAAACTTGAACCCAAATCTAAAGAGGCCGGGGGAAAATGATGAGTTTGGGAGGTTTGGGTCCTCTTAAGTGAGTGAGTTGTTTTAGAAGGTAAAGCAAATTACCGCGATCATCGATTGAGTTACTTCTTTAAATTTTCAATGTAAGTCATCAAATGGTGATTGCGATGACTTAGTTAGGTTCTAAAGTGACTCTCTTACATGTGTTAATATCGTCATAGACCTTTAACAACAATGCAAAGGAATAAATTCAAAATAGAGTAATAATCATGTCAACTTGGATTGTTACAAGTTTCAGGTTTGACTCTCAAATCCTCATAGGTTTAGGGTTCGAATCCCCCTCCGTCTAGTAAAATCTCAGTTGGTGGACAACCTTCCTCAAGGAGTTCCCATGATGCTCTTATCTATGAGTGAGTCTCTAGTGAGCCTCTGTTGGTATGCCCTTCATACCACTGGCGCCCTGCCCGATGGTCTGGAGGTGTTTTCTCTCCATTCTACCATTTACTAAAAAACAATTGTATAATATATAGTAAAAATAAAATTTACTTGTCACTACACTTAAAATAATTGATCCAATTTTTATTTGATCCTACATGTAAATGTATATATAGGTTTTGTTTCATGCACATTGCAAACTCTATAGCTAATTGACTTTCTTTTGGAGCTTTAGGACTATGACTTCTTCAGTAAAACTCAAAGACTGTTTGTTTGCCATTAAGGACCATGCATTTCATGCCTCTCCATATCCTGTCATCATAACTTTTGAAGACCATATAACACCCTATCTTCAAGCCAAAGTGGCCAAGGTTTGTAGAACTCATTACATGAATTAGGATGCTATCATGATTTGAAATATAAGAACATTTTATCAGTGGAAATATATTTGAACGTAGATGGTTGATCATATATTTAGAGGCATGTTGTTTCGCCCTGATTCACAATTGAAGGAATTCCCTTCCCCGGAATCATTGAAGGGAAAATTTTTGATTTCAACTAAACCACCAGAGTCTCCTGAAAATCAAATCCAAAAGGTACAAGAGGAAGAAGGAGAGAGGCTTGATGACAGAGATGATAGAATTGGAGCTAATCATAAGGTGAAAATATTTTGATTTCACTTGAATTTGATAAAATAATACTTGTATTTCATTGATAATACGTGACTAAAGACTACAATATATATAGACTAACAAAGAGATTAAAAGAAACTAAATCTATCTAAACATATCTATATTTAAATAAATATCATCTATATTTAAATAGATACTAATCTAAAATAGATAAACAAATCTAAACTATATCTCTATGAGATAAGACTAATAATAAACTAAATCTTAATAGATATTCAACACTCCCCCTCAAGCTAAATCTTACTTAGCTTTAAGCTTGTAACAAATCTAACCCAAGAAGAAAATTATCTTAATAGATATCCTTTAATAATGACGGTCCTGGCGAATCTCTGGATTGAATAATCTTTCGAACTTCTAGTAAATCCATGGCGGCAAAAGACAACTTCTCATAATTGAATAATCTTTCGAACTTCTGCTAAATTCATGGGCAGGATAAAGACA
The DNA here is from genome assembly GCF_012489685.1 of Lotus japonicus. Lineage (NCBI taxonomy): Eukaryota > Viridiplantae > Streptophyta > Magnoliopsida > Fabales > Fabaceae > Lotus > Lotus japonicus. Next base: position 18,990,659 of record NC_080041.1, on the reverse strand, counting down.
ACTTCTCATACTTGATCTGGCTGAAATTGATGCAAGACAAAAACCAATTCTTCTGGAGTGTCGTAGGGTAGCTGAGCCAGCAAACAATGGCGAAAAACCAGCAACAATACACCCGAAAACAAAACAAAGCTGAAGCAACAACTCACCAACAACAACTACACAGAAATAAAACATACTTGAAGTCAATCGATTGATGGCTTCTAAGACAAACAATGGTGTCAACTTTGACACAGACAACTCTCAAACATTAGAGAGTGGGCCAGCGCAACTCGCAGCTGAAGCCCTAAAACCAGAACCAATAACTCTCAACTAGAGAGTGGGCCAGCGCAACTCGCAGCTGAAGCCCTGAAACCAGAAAACCAAACAATCAAGACAAAACAAATGAAGGTGACACTGTCACCTTCAAAACAAAACCAAACCAAATTGCATAAAGTCAGCCAAGATCAATATAATAATAGCATCTCGAACCATGAGACGCAAACAACAACTCTAGTCTAAAAAACCAATGTGGACCTGAGCGTCAAAACAGAGTTAAAACTCTAAACCAAACCAAACCAAACCAAACTTGGCCAACAGTGAGATATGGCATGAGAAACGTTCAAACAGGGTCAAAACAGCTGACCCACAAACCAAACAGGGAGAGGAAGACTGGATGAAGGCACAACACACGTCAAAACAGAGGATCCTTAAAACCAAACCTGGCTGATACACAAAGAGGACCAGCGAGAACAAAGCAGTGGAGCAATACAATTAGATTCAACCAATGCTTCTTGAATACAACCTCCACCAAACCAGCAACAAGGATAACGATTGTCGGCGGTGGTTGACTGTGGTCTCTATTAGGATATTTAGCAATATCCAACACTTCCCCTCAAGCTATAGCATATATGTCATATGCATAGCTTGTAACAAATATAATTAAGATTTAACAATATTCAGATCCTCCCCTCAAGCTAGAGCATATATGTCATGCATAGCTTGTAACAAATATAAATAACTTGAGAAGTCGCTGCTGCCGGAGAGAGATATTCCCAATAATAGTCCAAAATTTATACACCAACAAACCACACAATGCAAAACCAATTCTCCACTTTAATAGAGAGCAAAAAAATTTTCCAACTCCAAAACCACACTGTGCCATCAAAAAAAGAAGAAACCAAAACAAGAAACTAGAGCCAACCATGTTCTGAATCTTGAGATCCTTAAATTTAGCGTTGAAACAAGTTTTTGAGTAATACGAGCATACTTCCTTGCTGCCAATCTGGACCAATGGACTTCTTGTAAGGCCCAAGTTTTTCAGCTTATGCTAAGTGAATAAACTTTCTTATTCACGATTAGGGTTTATGTAATGTGAAGGGAAACCTGAACAAAAGTTCATTAAATGAAATATATTTATGAAGGAGAGAGTTCAGGAAAAATTCAAGGATTGCATTATGATCGATAAAAGTTATAGCACGATCGTTATACGCTTAAACCCAGGTCAGAAACCCTAGTATATAGCTAGTTTTCACTTTTAGGCACGATGGAAGTTAATTCCAAAAAATCTTCAGAGAAATGTTAGAACTTCTCTTTTTTCCATATATCAAAATCGTTTCGAGGCGAAACTCTAGGATCTACGCACGTCCGATTCCAATCATCGGAAGTTTGCCGAAACCGAATCCCTGGTATTTCAAAACCCTAGAATCACCCGACTATGAGGGCTATTTCTATTCAGAGCTTCAAATGAAGATTCTACACGCGTACACCCATTTCTCTTGATGATTTCAATCTTTCTTCAGAAGGAAGTTTTCTATTCCGACATCCGATGCAAAAAGCAACTTATCGGGTAAAATAGTTTTATACCGACTATGCATTAGTTGCCAAAAATACAAGGAGACATCTTTTTAGTTTTGGAATTCTTTCGCCAAAACATATCTTAGAATTCATGGAGAATGACTCCTGAAAAATCAGATTCGCGAAACTTTCATTTTCCCGCGAATTTTCATCTTCTATATATAGCAAACAAGTGAGAAAAAAACACAAAACTCCTCCATTTTCTCTCCTCAAACCCGCGGCCAAGAACAAGGAAGAAGGAAGAAGAGTTTTTGTTCAATCCTTGCTTGATCGTCGATCAATCAGTTGCTGCTTCAAGGTTTCGAGGTATAGTCGCTAATCCTTACCTCTGATCGCTTTTTCCATAGCTTTTCTGTAGACTTTTCTGAGCTGATAGTTTATGGGTTTTTGCAAAACTATCCCGAATCTTTCATTTCTGATTCTAAACCTCTTCTTTATGTGCCCAAGATCACTTCTGCCGGATTAGATTTTCCGTTATGTCGCCGGAATTCCGCCGGAATCAATTTTAGCCTAAAATACCCATTTTTGGGAGTTTTTGGAGTAAAGCTTCAACCTTTAGGCTGAAAACTATCGCCTTAGCTTAGTGCTAGTAGGATTAGTTGTCATAAACGTCGTTGGTGACGTCCCTGCAAAATTTGGTTTTTGGGATTTCAGTTTTGAAAATCCTAAGTTAAAAATCATGACCAAAATACCCCTGCGACAGTTTTTGATCCGATAATTTTTCCGAGTTCAGAATACCCTTAGTTACGGCCAATGATAGCATAGGAACCAAGTTTGATCGAAGAAAAATCGAGTCTCCTAATTACCAAAAGTGGTCGAACCTATTAAGGGGGGAGGAGGAAAATTTCCTTTTCCGAAAACTTGTCTTTTCGCGCTAGATTATCGTTCCTTAGAGTATAGATTACTTCGAGTAACCTTAGTAAGTATCGATAGCTTAGTTTTCGATAGATTCTGATAGTATTTCTGTGGTTTTGCTCTAAAAGTGATTTTGAGGAATTCCCAGAGGAGCAAGCCTTTGATTGTGAACAAGTGTTAGGAGATCGTCCTGGAGAATCTACAGGTGAGGGCTTCTCACTGAATCTCTAGTTAATACTTAGGGTCGATGCTTTCGACATTGTTTACTGTTTACGCACTGGATTGTGTGTGATTGGAAAATGTTTTCTGAGGCTTCGGCTGACAATGTAGATGATGAATCTACTGAATGCTTTTGAGATTGAATCTTCATGCTAAGTGCTAATTGGGTAATTTAGGATGTGTGGTGCATGCCTTATATGCTAAGTGCTATGTGGTTATTGCTTAATATATTGATATATGACATGTTGATTGGTTGTGCTGAGTTATTTATACTTATGCAATGAAATCTGAGTTTCTGAACGGTGAGAATAGCGGGCAGGTCATGCCGATTTTATTTTGAGAGTTTTGAGAAAGCTTGATAGGACGAATGAGATTCGGGCCTTGTTATGATGTTTATGGATCGAGACATTCTCTGGAGTCATTTGGGGATTAGGAGATCCTGAGAACTTATAAGATTTTGCGATAAGACTAAAAAGATATTATTTTGAAAAGAAAACTCATAAGACATTAAACAACCTCTAAATCTTCAATTAATGATAATAAACTCGAAAGGAAGTTGAGGACGCAAATCTTAGTTTTGGAAAACGAGAAGTGTCGCCGGATCCAAGTGTCGGGTATGTCGATGTTCTTGTGCTGTTAGAGCAGCTGTGTTGAGTATGTTGATGCTCTTGTGCTGTTGGAGCAGCGGTGTGTTGGACTATCCTGGGGATAAGTCCGGGGAATTGATAGTTCCCGAGTATGTTGATACTCTTGCTCGTTGAGCAGTTTCGACCATCGGAATGAGATGAGTCGGATGATTTGGAGATCATCATGAGTTATGCGTTGTTGGGAAGATGTGTCTTTTGGTCGCAGAATCGACCGTTACCTTAGGGTAAGCTTTTAGAGACTTAAATTTACCTAGAACACGTGGCGACGTGTCGAGTGAGATTCGGAGACGTTGTTTGACTAATGATCCTGCATACATGCAACATTAATGAGGTATTAACACAGGACGTACTCTGGACCTCGTCGGTTTCCAAAATGGTCATAAGACCCGGAATGCCGTGAAAGAGCGTTTGTAGACGTCTCTTGTAGCATACCGAAATGGCAGACCTACGGGTTTACTGCTGATCTGACTACCGCTGTCGTTGGAGTAAGAGGCACGCGGGCCGAAATGGTCCCACCGTGGCTGGTGTTAGGGCTGATCCGTTTGATGTCCATCCCTTTCCGGAATGCATGTGGTTAACTGGGTTAACCGTCATTTGCATATCATGCAACATGCATACTAATTTAGTTGTCGAATGTGATTGTTATTTGTTAATCCTATTTGGAACATGTTAAGTGTTATCATTGTTGTTTATGCTATTGTGGAATATGCAACCCTAGGATGTTATCCCTAGCTATAAGCCTAAGTGGCTATTCTATTATCTGTATCTATCGATGCTATTATTTACATAATTCTTTGGAGTTGACCCTCGCGTCTTCTGTGTGTGCTTTGGCGGACAAACGCCCTTTGTCAGATGTCTTTGGCGGGCTGGTTCACGACGGTTCACCCTTCGGGGGGGACTAGGGTTGAAATGCTGGAACAAGAGCGCATCGCGGTCGCGAGAGGAGGACGGATGGTGTACAACGACTTGGTCGCCCTGGATTCAGATCCGGACGACGATCACGCTAGCATATAGTTTTGAGCGCTGGTGTGAGCTCCTCGAGATGGGATTAGTGTAGGAGTAGAGTCTTAGCTCTGAACATCATTTGTTTTTCTTTGGGAACAGGGTAGTTCCGCCTATAGCTTTTTGTGTGGTTTCCTTACGGGAATCACAGAGAGTTGGTTGGACTTAGGAGGTCTTATTTTCAGACCATTGGGTCAACTTATTCTCAGTTTTGAGGGATGGTGTTGCGGACACTTACCTTTTCATTTGGTTTGTACATATTGCCTACGGGCGCTACTCTTCTATTACCCGTCACTGGAGGTTCACTCGTGACGAGGTTGCTACTTACAGCGGGGGGGCTGTTTACATATATTGTATATTAGTTCTGATCATTGTTATCGTTGGGTTTTATTTATTTCAGTCTTGTCTTAGTTATTATCAAAAAAAAATATTCACGTTTTTCCGCATTAAGTTTATTTTGGTTACTAAAGTGACGCCACCGAAATCGGGGTGTTACACTTCTAGAATGGAACAGGGAGGAACCGCCAAAAACCGAGAACTGAAATTCTTATGCCTAAGAATCTGGAGAACATGTGGGCAAAAAGGAAAGAGAACAAGCGTGAGGGCACCATGTGTCTTGCCACAACTACACCAATTGTAGTTTTAAGTCCTAGTTTAGACTACCAAGAGTAACCAAAAGTGATAACTACTGTCCCCCAAACCACTGCTCCATCAACAACTTGCAAACGAAACCCAAAGAAGCAAAAACCACAGTAACAGAATTCCACAGTAGCATGGTTCAGACACTTTAACACGAGTCACGGCCACAAACGACACGCAAGAAGGGCAGATATGGAGAAACCGACCGCTGGAACAGAATCAAGAGAGCATGGCGAACCTTTCTGTGGAAGTGGCATCACGAACGATGGCTGGGAAGGCGGCACAGCGAACCGACCGTTGATTTGATAGTGGTTGAACATTACTAGGGTTCCAAGAGAAAGGGAGCCATAATCAGAAAGAAACGAGGCCGTAAGAAAACGGGTAGAACTAACAAGCGGAAGCAAAGTAAGAAAAATAAATCCAAAGAGATTTGGAAAGTCACCATGAGGGGGCTCACGGGGGAGGAGCCCCTCACAGCGGAGGGATCAAAACTAGCTCTGATACCAACTTGAATTTGATAAAATAATACTTGTATTTCATTGATAATACGTGACTAAAGACTACAATATATATAGACTAACAAAGAGATCAAAAGAAACTAAATCTATCTATACTTATCTCTATTTAAATATATATCATCTCTATTTAAATAGATACTAATCTAAAATAGATAAACAAATCTAAACTATATCTCAGTGAGATAAGACTAATGATAAACTAAATCAAATAGATATTCAACAATTTCATTTTGCTAGAATCACATAGATGGCTGGAAATCATCTCAAAATCTATTTCAGTCCCAGAATTTTGTGAAAAGTTAGTACTTTCTGCGTTAGACATAATCCGCTGTTAGATACAGAAATCATTTTTTTACAAATATATTCAAATAAAAATCAGTTCTCTTTCAACTTTTTTTTACCATAATAAACTTTACCAAAATCAATTCTTTCTGACCAATTTCATTGTATTTTCTTTTTGCTGTCAGGATGAATCAGATAACCCGAGTGAGGATGATGATCCTCTTGGATATAAGAACATAATTTCTGTTCATGCAGGGAAGCCAAAAGGTAAGGTAGAAAATTGGCTGATGAATCATGACCAAGTTCGGCGTCTTAGCTTGAGTGAACAAATGCTTGAAGATATCACCAAAACTTGTGCAACAGATATTGTGAGGTGATTTCAATGATTTTGATTTGAGAGATACTGAATTTTAAGTTATAATGCATGTCTTTTTGTGGCTTCTTTTAACCTAGCTAGACATGTATTTTCTTTTACCATACAAATTTTGAGTTACCATCACATACACAACAATTGATGTTCTTCTATGCCTTAGATTCACCCAAAGGAATTTGCTTAGAATATATCCAAAGGGTGCACGCCTGGACTCCTCCAATTATGATCCCATGACTGGATGGATGCATGGAGCTCAAATGGTAGCATTTAATATGCAGGTTAGACTTTTCTTTCCAATATCATTTTGGCAATTTACAGAATAGGAAAATCTAAGTTATATATTTGAATTGAATGTGCTTGTAGTTAATGAGGTATTGGTTTTGATTCTCTAGAAGCCACTTAACATAGAGTGTGTTTCTACAAAAGCATCAGAATCACTTTGGAAATATTTCTACAATTGATTCTAAAGTAAGAAACAATTATGGGGAAAGCTTTTGTGAGTAGCTAGCTTATGGTAACCTGAATTGATTCTGAGGAAAAACGAGCTAATCCAAACATGTTATGAATTGATGCATTGAACTCAAAATGAACTATTTAAAGTAGATCACTAGCTTACATACATGGGATAATGACAGCTTGAGCTAACTAACATGATTAACTACTCCAACGACTATAACTGAATTAACTAATGATTCAGTAAGTAAAGTCTATCAGTAAGTACTTAAAATTAGTTAATCTGAATCTGTTGGTGCCTTGTCATCCATCGCGCTTTCCATTATATATTTACTAATTAACTAGAACGCATGAATGTTGAATAGAAACCAAACATGATTTTATGCATATGTGCTTGTTTAGGGACATGGGCATTACCTAAGGTACATGGAAGGAATGTTCAGAGCCAATAACGGCTATGGCTATGTTAAGAAACCAGACATCTTGTTGAATGTTGGTCCCAATAATGAGGTTTATGATCCTAGAGTAATCAGACCAGTTCGGAAAAATCTGCAGGTAAAAGGGAATATGGATAATTTGATATCTAATCACATTTGAAAAGTGCAAGAAAATATCAATATGTTGTATCTTTTTGTATCTAATTTAACTATGATGACAAAGTAAACAGGTTTTGGTATACATGGGTGATGGGTGGCATTCAGATTTCCACCAAACACACTTTGATTTTTATTCTCCACCCGACTTCCAAGTAAAGGTAATACAAATCATGATGGAAATGTTGAAAACTTAATCCCTATTTATTTGCTTTCAAATACGAAATTTTCATTTGTGGTTATGTTATCAATCCCAAATCCCAACTCCCCGCAATCAGCCTCAAAATTGGGATAGCGGGTCTCGAAAAGCGGGATGACTCATATAGTAATTTTTGTCTATATTTTGTATAATATATACCATATATATACATACTAAATCAATGATAAATACAAGATAGAATAGTGGAGATGAGGGTTGAAGAGGGGGAATGTGGGAAGATAAAACAAAGGAGAAGACTGTCGAAGTGGGTAAAAGGGAGATAAATGTCTAATAAAATCAAAGTGCTGGTTTTTCTGTTGTGAAAACCCAAAAATGCCCCTAAATAAAACCTCGACGTTTATGTTTGCGGGGCATTTTTGAAAAATGAGACCTTCACTATCCTTCCTGAATCTCATGGCAATAGTTGGGATTTGAGCCGAGACAATAAGCTGGAATGGGAAATTCATCCTAAAGCATGGCTTGGATGGGTTTAGAACTCGGGATTCCGCCGAAATTAACAACTTAGATTTACGATACACATTTTAAACGAGTAAATACAATCGATGTTGTAAAACATAACTAATAGATGCACGATAATGTACCTGCAGATTAGCATTCATGGAGTCCCAGCTGATAAATATACCAAAACAACAAGGATAGTTCAAAACGAGTGGGTACCAGTTTGGAATGAGGAGTTCAATTTTCCATTAACTTTTCCGGAACTTGCCCTCTTATACATCAAAGTCATTGAGTGTGACATATCTGGCCAACATGATTTTGCTGGACAAACATGTTTACCCGTGTTTGAGCTTAAAGAAGGTATTCATGCAGTTCGCTTATGTGACCGCAAGGGTGAAGTTTACAAGTCTGCAAGGCTGCTAATCCATTTTCGGTTTAGCGATTATGGTGCAAATGATATTCATTCTGATATTATATGATTTAGCGATCTATTAAATTGTCTCTTATAATATTCTTTTTAACTTATAATAATATACTTCTAAAGTACAAATATTAACAAATATTCTTTTATTAGATACAAAAATGTTGATAGTACAATTATTAAATAACATTATTAGGCTATGTTTGGTTTGAAAATAAAGTAAGAGGAAAGAAAAGTGGAATGGAAGAAATAAGGAAAGAAAGTAAAAGGAAATTGAGATGTGTTAGAAGTCTCATATTGGTTAGAAATATGTCATAGATAGCCTTTATAATAGGTAGAGCAACTCTTAACTCAGAAGCTAACTTTTGGGTTGAGTTAGGCCAAATTATACTATGATATCAAAGCGAAATATAGATCTGTTTGTTGGTGGAGTCCCCCATATTTGGTCACCCCCAGATGTTCAGTCCTGCAAATTCCATGCTCCATATGTCCATCATTGGGCGTGAGGGGTGTGTTAGAGTTTTTCACATTTGTTAGATGTATGACATAAATTGTCTTTATATTGAATAGAGCAACCTCCAACTCTTAAACTAACTTTTTTAGGGTGTTTGGAATTAAAGAATATAAAAAAATGGAAGGAAAGAAAAAAAATGTAATTACCAAATGACATAAGTACCCTTATTGAACATTTATTATGTTAATTAAATGTTTAAAAAACTATTTCATGCTAACCAAAAAAAAATTATTTCGTGAAAATATTTTATGCAATAAGACTTTTTTTTTTATATGTTTTCTTACGCAATAATTTTTGTAGCGTTTTTTTTAATGTGGACGAATCAGGACTATGATAATAATGGCAATAATCAATAATAGTTGTAAAACATCAAAAAAAAATATCCAGGCATATATTAGAATTGAACCCTTGATATGTGAGAATTGTTTTCCAAAAAACTATCATGCTGGTCACATATTTCCAGCATAAAACAACAAAAAAATGAGTAAAGTAAAGTAAAGTAAAGAGGAGAAATAATCTTTCAAAAAAAAAGAGAAATAAAGAGATTAGACAAATAGGGAAAGAAACGACAAAAGGAACCTGTAGTCAAAAGCTTGATGACATTCTTTTCACTCTTTTGATTGAGTGGACACGGCATCCTTAGCTCAATTTCATCTTCGCTAACAGAGGAGAGTGAGAAGATGAAATTTTGTTGCAGATGAGAACGGTAGGCTTGCATTTGAGAATATTAGGGTTTAGAATTAGAAAGCATAGAGACCGGAGAGCGCGTAATGAAAATAAGTAAGCGTTTTTTTTTAAGACTCTATTACCACAGTTCAAGCATTAATTGAGGTGATTGATAATTTTGGTGAAAATAATTATTAATTTAACTATTACCACGGTTGGGGACGAAACCGTGGTAACAGATAACCTATTTCACCACGGTTGGGGACGGAACCATGGTAAAAGAGCTTTACTCCCTCTTTCACCACGGTTCCGTGTTGGACTGAGTAGTGGTAATATGTCAATTCTGTAGTAGTGTCAAGAGCAAACTAAGGTGGTGGAAGGCAGCGGTGCCGCAGATCCAGAAGAAGGGTGTTTGTTCTTCTCGATCAAGTCCCTCTCACTGGTCTTGGCCAGAGATCACCTGCACCATAAGCTCATTAACTGGACTCGCCCTCTCCAATGCCCAAACAATACCACCCTTCATATGTTACCTCAAAAGCCTCACACTCCTTGACTTCAGCTCAAACTTCACCACCTATGAGTTCCCAATAGCTCTCTACAATTGTTTCAAGCTGGAGTAACTTCACCTCTCCCTCAACAACTTTGATGGCAAGCCCCATGATTTAGATTGTTCGGGTGCTAATTTGCAAAATCATAACGTTGCTACCACCAATTTCACTGGTGATATTTCTTCTAGTGTAACGGCACCCCAATTTTTCAATGGGATTACATTAGTAATCAACAAAGTCTAGAGATTAGTTCGGAATTTTTTCAAAAACGTCGTTTATCCAAAACAAACTCATCATCAGCAAAGCAAGTGCATCCAAGAAGAGCAGTTCCTAGGAAAGTGAGGTGCATCATAAGGACAACTTAAGTACCAGGACTTTCCTTAGCCAGAACAACCCTAGAATTTCTTACCCTAGATTAGACAAGTTTATATGTCGACTTGCTTGATAAAACATTTCCAATTTTAAATTTTCAAATCACAGCTTATCCTTATTTATGAGCATACTAGCGAAAAACTTCCACTATAGCAAAACCTCAAAAAAAAACGCGAAAGCAATAAAACGTGCATAAACTAGCGCATACCCCACTGCAAATGTAACATTGAAATTGAAAAACGACTACAAGTTTCAACCGACAAGGGAAAATATCAACCCGCTCGACACCCATAAACAGAGACCCAAGCCAGCCGAGCAAACCAAAAGCTCCACCAACAAAACCCCTATACCGAGTGCTAAGAGCCATAGTGATGAGATCCAAAGCCTAAAGAAACAAAATAGGAAAGAGTGGCGATGAAAACGACCATAACGGGATCCAACATCATTCTTAAAACAGTTTCTAACAGAATCCTACTAATATGTTTTCCTTAATAAAAGCTATCATGCATCAACAAAAATAAACAAAACCCTCCTCTGCCACTCCATGAGTGCCACACGCCCCTTTCCTCCATCTTCGTAGACGTGATATGAGCCAAATTCTTCTCAGATGAATTTAAAACCAATGAAAATACATTAAGATAATATGAGCCAAATTCCTCTGCCCCTACTGATATGTCTTATTGTGGTTAGATTTGAGTTGTTCATGTTTTATTGTATTGGTTACATTTTTTTCCTCGAGTGACGCAAAGGCACTTCTCGAGGATGTTGTGGTCTTTTTCCTTCACTAGGTTTTTATTTCATTATATTTTTCCTATGAAGGTTTTGACGAAGCATGTTCCGTAAGTGTGGTTTTTTGGGAGGTTTTGATTGGTGGTGTTTTATTGATTTGTCCTGCTTGTGATAGGGATGTTCTTATAAAATTTTACCTATTCAGTTATATATATCTTCTGCTGTTGAAAAAAAATAATATGAGCAAGAAATTAAATTAAAATCAGGTGAAAATTGAATATTAATTTCACATATCACCATAAAATATAATATATGTCCCCGTAGAATAGCTCAAGTGGTAGGAGCTAGTGGATATATCGGTTGGGTAGAGGGAGGTCCAGGGATCGATTCCTGGCGGGTGCAATTTATTTTTCCGATGTACAAAAAAATATAATATAATATCTAAAAAAAATTTCAAATCAAAATATAAATTAATATTCTTACATACACAAATTGAATATCTATCTATCTATCTATCTATCTATCTATCTATCTATACTATATATAAAAGCAAAGTTTATGCAGCCTTGAGGGCAAACATGTCATTCAACACCTCAATGCACAACAATCTGATTTTTAGCATGGACAATTTAGTAAAAGTACTCATTATTTCCTAAAGATTAGATCCTAGCCGTCTATTCCTCAATCACATTTTCCATTAGCCTTTTCCCTTTCTTACGTTTCTTTTTATCTTTTCCGTTCCCTCAACCTTCCGTTTTGATTTCTATTCGCTTCTTTTGCAATTTGCTCAGTTTCTCAGTGTCTCCACTCTCCCTCTTCTATTTCTTTGTTTGCGATTTCGAGGTCAGGGATTCCTCTCCCCTTAACATCGCAAGGCCTCTCTTTAACTCCAAAGTTGTGGCTGTCGTTTTTTCCGCAGCGGCATCGGCGACGAGGTGAAGACCCTGAGGGCTCTGGCGGCCTGCGAAGTAGGGGAGATAGGTGGTTGGGGCAGAAGATGTAGAGAACACAACCTGTGCCGTCGACGGCGAACTGAGGAAATTGTTCCGTCCGTTTTCATCATGGTTGGCGACAAATTGAACCTTCCAATTTACACAGCTAGGGTTCCACGCTAATTTTAGATTGAGAGAGCTCGGATGCGACAGAGGTAAAAAATTACATGTTCTTTTTTATAGTTCTTTGATTCCTCTGTTCAAATCTTCTGATTCTTTCTTCTCTTATTAGTGTTTAGAAATCCATTTTTTACGCTTATGCTTCACTGAATTTGCTCCACTATGGTTGTCTTCCCTTTGCTCGATGTAGGGTTCATGATTTTCAATAAAGTGGTCATCAATATTGTGGCTGTGTGCGTCTAGGGTTGGATGAGAAATTGTTGTGTGCGTCTACGGTTCGATGTCTTGAACTCTTCATCTGGATGTCAATTACAGGTGAGAAGTAATGACCTTTTAATTCTATCTTCCCTTCTTTTTATGTTATAAATTGATTTCCCTGTTGTTTGTTCTTCACTTCCTTTTGTTACTTTCAATCTCTTCAAGAGTTCATCGTTTCTTTCTAATTGTTTTATTTCCCTTTTCCAATTTGTTTTTTCCAGATTTCCTATGGGAAATTCTAGCGTTGTATTATTGCTTCTCCTCAAAGTTTTAATCATCCAATTTTGTAGCCCTGGGTTTTACTATTCATGAGAATAAATGGATTGATATCATTGAAGGTAGTTTTTGGATTAATTCTTCCCCTTTTGTCCAGTAAATCCATATTTTCTAATCCTTTATTTTCAGAATTCCCTTTTCCCTTCCAAAGATTAGAGGAGAGGGTGGATTATAAATTTTTAAGAGAGCTACACTTTTTTGCTGCCTTTGATTTATTTCTTCTTCTGGCTCTGTTTCAACTTCATTAGCAGATGCGTTTTGAATGATTTCAGTTATGTATTTGGCTTTGTTGCATAAGTGTGAAACAAAGGCTGTCTTTGCACAGTTGCTAAATCCGGTGTCTCGGGTTTCTACTAATTCATTTTATGTTTCAGATTTCATTCATCAGAAGCGCCCTCTCCTTACACTGTCGACGCGGCGGCTGATTCCAGAGGAATGGGAGCTTTGGGTGGACTTGGGTTTCGGGTGTAGGGCTTTGGCGTGTTGGTATTGACGGAGCAAACGTCGTCGCCATCAAGATGAATAGCGGCAGCACACCAGGTTTCTTTTCCTTTATTTCAGTCTTACTTTTAAGGAGTTTGATGAATTCCTTGGTACTTAACTTTTGTTAATTTCTTCTTATTTTTTTTTATTTCTTTGTCAGCTTTCTTGAAAAAAAAATGGTTAGGGATCTAGCCGTTTTGCTTAGGAAGATTTTGAGATTATGCCTGGAAGATTTTGCGGTGGTAGGGCTTTGTCGTTTTTCTTGGTTTATTGGTTTATTTTGACATTTAATTATTGATGTCGATGTCGTTTGATTGTAGGATTTTGGTCGCTTGCTCATGTTGTTTGCTCTTATATGTAATCTTTTACATCTTCTTTTTCTTTTTCGCACCCTCTTTACCTCGACATGACTCTCTTTCTCATCCATCTTCCACTTACTCATCATTCTTTTGACAATCTCACCTCATTCAACTCTCCATCTTCTTTCTTTTCAAGCTCTAGGTTTCAATTCCTACTGTGACTTCTCTTTTCCATTATGGTTGTAGTTTTGGGCTTTAAGATGATTAATGATCATATTTTTTATTTTCTTTTCAAAAAATTTGCAGAATCATTTTGGGAAAGATAAATGTTTTAGACTTTGGTTCTGTTTTATTTGGATTTTGGGTTTTGATTTGTTTTTTTATGTTTATTTTAATCTGTTTCAACCAATTTTTGTTATTTCTCTTATTGTTTAGAATTTTTGTTCATTTTTTTATAATTTTGTAATGTGTTTATTTTTCAAGTGATCTGAAGTGCTGCTTAGATAATTTCCTTTTCCCATATCAGCTGAAAACTGCTAGAGAAGCAGTGCAATATGGTGCCGCTGGAAGCCATTAGAACGAACCTTCAGAAAATTAGAGCGTTGCATTGGTAGTTCTCTAATTCCTCTATCTTTTCAATTTCTTTCACTACTTTCAATATGAATTTATTTTGTTGATCTTAGATAACTCTCTAGGCTCTAACAATTTTATGTTAAGACGTCTGGTGAGGTTAACGTGAATGCCCCTTAGGACATTTGCCTTTTCCTTTTTTGCTTATAGTTTAACATCTTTATACTGAATGGAAAGAAGATTAAGCTTGCGATTGAGGCCTAACAAGGTTCATGTTTTTTTTTTCCCAATTCAATCATGGTTTTCAAGGTCTGATTATGATTTTTCATTGGTTGTTTATGTATTGTTGGTTGAGCTGTGAGTGGAACATGTGGGAAAATGTACCTAAAATGTTCCTCATGCAAACACTAGATAAAATATAGTCTTTGGAATTAGAAGGACTAAGATAATATTTATAGGTGAGTCTAAGAGATATTGTAACTATAGATGATGAAGAAACACTAAAAGTGATTAATTTGTAAAGGATGAGAGACACTAAAAGTTATTAATTTGTAACAGATGAGAGACATTAAAAGTGACCAATTTGTAACATCTAGAGAAACATTAAAAATTATTAATTTGTAACAGGTGAGAGGTGAATAGTTTTATGCAATCATTAGTAATTACTTAATTAGAAGAGCCGAAGAGAAATAATATATAGATAATAGATAGAAGGTTAGCGAAATGGAGATCTAATGCTAACCTTCAATCTCAGGTTTCATGTAGTTCCAGCTTTTTATTAAAAATGCATAATTATAACAATAATCAGTAAAATGAAGATGATGTGGTTGTTTTATGCCTTATTTTACTGACGCTTGGTTTTTCATGTTATTTGCCACTGTAACTCTTACATCCAATAAATTTCCTAGGTTCTTTGCAGTTGAATTGTCTCTACTCTCGGCCTTTTGCTCACTACAATACAACCGTTGACCATGCATGCTTCCCAACAGCTGCCTCATGGTATGAGCTCCCAAAATCATAAAGTTCACTACAATGGTTGAGGAACATTGAGAGCTTAATGTGACTTTGATGGGTGTCTCTGCATTCAGCAATTGGATTTGTGCCTGCCTTTTGTACTGAATTACATTTGCAGAAAACGTCCAAGGATTTCCTTCTTGGGACGCATAAGGATTGGTACATATGAAACTGTCACTTTTTAATGAATTCAATGCAAACCTTAAAAAATTGTGCAGTCTCTTACTCTATCTTATGAATGTTGGTGTCTTATGATTTACATAAAAGAGCCATTTAACTATTTTAATAGCAAGTAGCTCTGTAGAGCGTCTCTGGCGGCTGAATCAAGTCTGACCATTTGATTGATAAAAAAATTGAAGTTCATACTTTTTATGCTTGATTTTGTACATTATTCTATTTTGATTACACTTAAGAGAGGTGTTTGTGGCTTCTCTATTGCTATAATGCTATCTCTATAGCCTTGGAGTTCGCAGTGTAAGATTTTACGGATACTATAACAAAACCAATGGATTTGGTATTTGGAAGTGCTTCATTTATTCCCCTTGCTTAGCCTGCAATGTGAAATTTGAGTTTTCCATATGCACCTTTTCACTTAATTTCATGCAATAGACGCTTTCCATGTTTTTAAATAAATTATAAGTTCTTATATGTATATTTTTTTAAATATGATAGGATAACCTAATAGTAAAAATGTACTATATGTGATGCATTTTTTAATAATTTTATATAAAATATGAATAAAGTTTTTTTAATATAAAAAATCTTTGGAAGTTAATTTTACTTGGTATGAATTTTAGGCAACTACACCAAAATTATTTTTAATGTGTTAATTAATATTTACTTAATACTCCATTGGACTTTTTTTTTGACGGGGAATTCCATTGGACATGATAATTACTTTGGGTTTATAAAATATAATAATTCCAAGAAAATAAAGCAAGAGGTTAATGTCAATTCCAAGAAAACCATCCCACTAACCTAATTACGATCATAATAGTCATTATTTTATTTTTATTTTTTTAAATATGAATATGATAACCTAATAGTGAAAACGTGATATATAAGATGCATTTTTTAATATAAAACATGAATTAAGTTTTCTTAATATAAACAAAACGTTGAAAGTTAATTTTACTTGGTATGAATTTTACCCAACGTAACACAAATTATTTTTAGTGTTTTTTTTATATATTTTTAATGATTACATATTTTAAAAATTTTTTGTTACATCATATTATGAATTTTTTTTACGGGTATAATTTATCTTTTCAATGTACCAACAACAAAAATAAACAAAGTAAAAAACCACAAATAACTAAAATAATTGTGCTTCTATAAAACAATAACTAAAACATTTTTTTTTTGTCATTTGGCCACCAGTCTCCACGTGGGGCCTGACCACCACTCTTCACGGGAAAAGGGACCCCACATGACTAATTTGGCTCGGAATACAGTAATGATGTCCCTGACCACAAAGGTATTATTTTTTAACTCAGAGGGAATCGAACCCGACCAGAAACCTAGACGAAATCCCTTAAGGAAATGCACATTCACCACTTATGCCACTCTTTGTGGTTAATAACTAACACATTCACCAAGAAAAAACTTTTATGTTTTGAATATCTAAAATTAATTTTTTTTCTTTTACTTCTGTTTTCTAATAAATATAACAAAAATGACCCAAATTTGAAGATTTTCACATGATATACAAAAATGAATATCTCCGTGCATCGCACGAGTATAAATACTAGTATATATATATACACACACACGTACGGCTCGTACGTTCTATATTTATTATTTTCCTTTTTATATTAATAACTAGTATGTATACCCGTGCCGATGCACGGGGGACATATTTCCAAGTATATAATAATTTGTTTTTAATATATATAGAATTATTTATTTTGTATGAATGAACAAAAAATCTAAATATAATTTATTGTGTTTTCAATTAGTTTATGAACATCGGACTGATAAATTGCATCATCAAGGAATTGAATTACTGGACCTCTACCACTCAACCCACGAAATTATAATAAAATTTCATCTTTTGTTATTTTTAATTGAAAATATTTTAATGTGAACGTTCTTCCCCGTCGGATCCAATTTTCACAATCAAATTGTAATGTTGATGTATATCTACTCCTTAAAATATTTCAAAACTCTAGATAAAAGTATAAAAATTATATTAAACATCTTTACTATCATACTTTTATTCCTTTTTATATATATTTCCTATTAAAATTTATAAAAAAAACTACTTAATATATTTAAAAAATATATCATTTTAAATATGAACGTTTTTTTATTCAAAATGTTCCTCCCGAGGGATCTTTCAAAATATATTACTCCCTGTATAATTATTTTCCCTATATATGGAATCCTCAAAATAATATAAAGTAAAAATAAAATACTAAAGTTGTTCTAATAAATTACCCGCAAAAGCATTTTACCTTGTAATTTAAATGGTAATATATATATATATATATATAATTTTTTTTTTCGGTATAATAAAAATATAAATTACACCCTTTAGAGATCAATTCCTAAACCTTCCCTTTCCCAACCCATATGTCCACCAGCTCTTCCATTGGAGCTATCATTTGGGGACAAATAATATAGGCTTAAATATGTTTTCGGTCCCTAAAAAATCACGGGTCTTTGGCTTAAGCCCCTCAATTTTTTGTTGGAAAACAACCATATTTGGAAAATAATACTGAGTTTTTTGTCCCTACCATCGCCTTCCATCCATTGAGTGTTGAATCACTTAACAGAAGCTGACCTGATATTATTTTAGAGTGACCTAAAAATAAAGAACCATGATTTTAGAGGGCCTAAAACTAATTTTTACATAGTCTTAGGTCCTTCTAAAATCATTATTCTTTGGTTTAGGCCCCTTTAAAATCATTGTTTGTTGGTTTAGGTTCCTCTAATGGATGGAAAGTGATGGCAGGGGTTGAAACCTCAGTATTATTTTCCATTTAGGGATGTTTTTAAAAAATATAATTTAGAGGAACCTTAACCAAAGAACCCTAATTTTATAGGGACCAAAAGCATATTTAAGCCAATAATATATATATATATATATATATTAAATGACCAAAATTATACTCTAAATTATTTATATATTATTTTAAATATTACGAAATAGTACTTAAAATTATAATAAAAATTAGTTTTAAGATGAAAAATATTCTTCCGATGTGGTAGATTTTAACACACAATATTACTCCCCGTCAAAGTATAATTTCTATGAAATTATTTTTATAGTAAAATATAACTCACAATTTTAGCTTTTTCCCTTAAAAACATATTTTAAAATTTGTTTTTAATATATGGATTAATTTTTTATATGAATGATAAATAAATACAAATATAATTCTATGTTTAATTAATATGATTATAATATAAAAAGTGAAAATATAATAAATTACATGATTTTTGATTTTTTTATTTCGTTTGTCTCATCTCTAAATAATTCTCCACAATTTATAACATGTAAATGATGTGATATTTTTTGGAACATCGGAATGATAAATTGCATCATTCAGGAATTGATCGATGTACCTCTCCCACTCAACCCATAAAATTAAATTATAATAAATTTTTCTTTTTTGTTATTTGTAATTGGAAATATTTTAATGTAAACGTTCTTCCCCGTCGGATCCTATTTTCACAATCAAATTGTAATGCTTCTGTATATCTACTCCGAAAATATTTCAAAAGTCTAGAAAAATTATAGAAATTATATTAAAACATTATCTATTCATTTCAACTTGAAGGCATTTTAATGAAAAATGTCCCTCATCGTATAAGCTTTTTACTATGTAATCTAAACATCAATAAATATAGACTATATACTTTCAATCCCCATGTGACAAATTTTTAGTATCAAATTTCGTATCAACACATTTTCGATTAGTTTATACTTGAAAGTATTTTCATGCAAAATGTTCCTCCCCGTATAAGCTTTTTAATATGTAACTTAAACACCGGGGAAGTACACAATTTAATCTTTCAACCTTTCAAATTCATAAATTTGACTGCTCAATTAAAAATTTCTTCTACCAATTACTCCCTCCGTTTCTTTTTAAGTGTCGTTTTAGAACAATTTTTTTGTTCCTATTTAACAGTCGTTTTGATGTTTTAGTTTCCATTTTGTCAATTATACCCTTACTTTTTCAATAACTCCACTTCACATTTTCCATAAAATTCTTCTTTCTTAATAACTATGAAGACCTTTATGACTTTATGATTGGGTGAGAGTGATAGATGGTTTAATGATATGAGAGAGTGGAAAAAAACTAACAATCCACTATCTTGGTTGGAGAGCTTTATGACTTTATGATTAAGATGTGAGAGGGTAGAATGGGAAAAACAACTCTAATAATCCACTACCTTGGTTGGAGAGTTTTATGCTAAAACGACACTTAAAAAGGAACGGAGGGAGTAATAACTTCAATGAGCCCCTAAAAAATGGTTGGAGTTCTCTGGTAATTCTTTTTCATTATGCCCTTTCAAAGTGACATGAGTGGCTGCACAAATAATTAAGTATGCATGGAGGATTGTTTGTCTTTCCAACATGTGCAGTCTACAATTACATAAATGGCTTGACATATTCAAGAAGACTACATGCTACATTCATTGAATAATATAAGTAACTTAAATATATCCACTGAAGAGAATGATACCGTTAATTTGTGTACTTTTTTTATAAAGACCATCGTCAAATGAAAGGTGTTTATTCAGTTTTAATTTAGATGAAAAAAAACGCAATGCATTAATTAATTAAGGGGACCCATGAGGCCAATGAAAACAGAAAATCAGAGAGAATAAAGGAAAATCTATATATTAGAAATCTAATATATTCCTTATTTCCTAAAACAGAAGGTACTATTAGACCAGAAAGCAAAGAAATGTAAAATCGAACACGCTTCATCAAACACGCCCATATAATATTCCCGCCATGAATCAATGTCCGCTGCTTAAGAAGCATCCACTGTTTGCTGAAACCACCAATCTTGCCGATTCAGGCAGCATCTCCTTCTGGAATGATGATTTGATTATGGAGAAGATGATAATAACATCAGCATTGCAAAGAATAGCCAGCTCCTCCACGGACCATTTTCTTTCCCTCCCTTTGCAATTAGCTTCTCAAAATCCACAAACCCCAACCTTTGAGAGGCGCAGAGACTAAAAACCTAGATCAAATAACAAATCATAAACAACCAAGAGGTTTCTTATGTGAAAGATAGATCTTATGAGAGAGAGAGTAAATCTAGAATTTGAAACAAAATAGATAAAAAAAAATAATGCAGAAGAGGAAAAAAGCTTTCCAAGTTTTGTAAATGAAGAGCCTTAAAAAATTAAATAGTAAATGAGATAGAAGCTCGAGAAGTGAGAAAAAAAAGGAATTTGAAGTATAAATCAATAGGGAGATTTCGTGCATTAGAACTGATGCAAGTAATTATTTTTTTTAGCAACATGCAACAACACTGTCTATAAATTTAATGAGATCTTCGGATGTGTAGACCTGAGAAGGAATGCATGCTTTCAAAACATTGAGACCCACCAGATCAACCATTGAAGTTCTTTGATCCTATCCACGATGCAATCATGATTCCCTTCCAGAGCGTGCACAGGTTTCATATCTGAGGCAATCTTCCTTACAAACCCGAGATTCATAGATAAATGTTGAGCTACTGTTGATGAACTTCCTATGGTACTTCCATCGCAACAGATTGGAGTTCATCTCTTTAAAATTACAAACAAACAGGGCAAAGAATTAAAATAAAGGGTCCAAGAGAGAAAAAAAACAATTTTAAGCTTTGAATTCATGCTATTTTTCCTTGGGCGTGATAAAAACTCATGAATATAGAACATCATCTCCTTCTCCCTCTTGTAATCAGAAATAGAGGCTCAACAACCCTATGGTTTATGAATCTAAAAAACACTCAAAATAAATGGAATAAAAAAAACCAAAACTTTATTCAAGTGGGTCACATAATAGATCATGTAAAGCAAAAAAAAAAAGGTAAAGAGAAAATTTAAAATATAAAAAGAGAAGAATAGATGATTCTCCTCTCGTATATATCACAAACAAACAAAATTATATGAGAAATGAGGCAAGAAAAAGGAAAATATAAAGCCTCAAAGTAGTAAATAATTCTTGCCTAAATTATTATCAGCATAAAACATTGTAAGAGTTGTTTTAGGAACAAATGAGGAGATCATTCTTAGAGTCTAGAAATCTACTCTATAATAAACTACTTTTAACTAACAAACTTGACCATATGAAAGAGCACTAACACATGTAATCTCTAATTGGCTATTTATGTGGTGGAAATAATCATATTTAAACAGGTAAATAGTGATTGGCTTAGAAGTAGGCAGTGAATAATTAATGTGAATCAATAATGAATGTTAGTTAAATTTAAGGTTAAAAATATTTCAAAAATAAAATAAATATCAGATGCTATTACATGGCTACCCTTAGATAAAAAAATAATTAGCAAAGGTGCCACTCCTAAGTTTCCAAAAGTGGTAATAAGATTTTCTTTTTGATTTTTTTTAATTATGGGAAAATTGTTGAAACCTCCTTCATTGCTTGCCAAGTGTCAAAACTTGCCATCTTTTAGGTTCTCTTTTATATACTATTTAGATTAGATTTAATATATCATTTTCAAAAAAAATACTATATTAGGATTTGAAATGAGCTGGATTCTATGATGACACATATAATATGAGTTGGAATTTTTTTAAAAACACATGTAATAATATCATTGGGACACCTAGGCTTGGGTTATTTAACTCATTTTTTACCTAAGGTCATTTAGACAACCCCGAATAATACATGATTAATTATTATAATAAAAAACATGATTGAAGTTAAAAAAATAAAAAATCAAATTAAACTTAAAATTGACCATTGATGATTGTAGTAGTAATAATAATAATAATAAGATAAGGTATTCCGATGAATTAAAAAAAAGTAATAATAAGGTAGGATATTTTATTATATTATAAAAAACGTTATCAGTAAAACAAATTGTAGGAGGACTAAAAACGACTTTCAATAACCAAAGTAGTAGTATATAAGAAGCAGCTTGGTGTGTCCAGGGTTTGTTGATATATATTATATAGTTTGGTGAAAATCAATCTTGTTGGTGAGTACTCATGGCTTCCGCACCGTTTTTCCCATCCTCGTTATGCTATGATGTGTTCCTAAGTTTTTACGGCGACGATACTTGATTCAATCTTTGTGGCTATCTCTACTAGGGGTGCACATGAGTTGGGTTGGATTGATTTATAGGCTAATCAGGATCCGAACCAATCAAAATTATTTCGATTGGGTTAGGTTGGATTTTGTGAATTTTCACCTTCGGACCCAAACCAACCCAATCCGACGATCTTCGGGTTGGTTCGGATGGTTTGATTGGATCACTATATTAAAATAACAATAAATCTGAAATATTGAAAAAAAATATGGCTTCAAACACAAATTATAAAAATTGGTAAATACGTTATAGCACCAAATAGCATAAAAAAGACACAAAACATTGTACTAAATAGCATGAAATAGTATTACATAAATGACATAAAGACAAATACCATGAAAAACAACTGCGGCAATGAAATCAAGTTAATCAATACGACAATGACATGACACTTGGAATTTAAATGTCTTAATTCTCCGGCATGCCAAATAAAATTGAAATAAAAAGTGAAGAATGTGAAAAGTGAAGCTGTGAAATAAAGTAAGAGTTTTAGAATTTACATGTATGTTAGGTAAAACTATTAAAAATATATATTAAATAATATATTATTATTGTATGTTCGGATTTCGGGTTGGATTGGGTGGATTGTTATTAAATCTGATATCTGATTCGAAGTTTATTGGATCGTAATAAAATCCGTCTGATTGACTCGTTTGCCAAATCCAACCCGCATTTTTGTCATTGGATTGGGTTTGGATCGAGCTGATTCATTGGATCTACCCGACCCACGTGCACCCCTAATCTCTACCAATGCTTCCTTCAAAGGGAGATGAGCTATTTTTTCGAAGATGTGGAGGACCTTGACAAAAACCAACAATTAGAGGCAATTGAAAAGTCTAGGATTTTTATTATCGTGTTTTCTAAGAACTATGCTTCTTCTACTCACTCTGCTTGGATCAACTTGTCTCCATCCTTGAATCCTTTGATAACAATGAGAAGAAGATCAACCCTCGTCATCATCAATCTGTTATTTCGGTATTTTATGGTGTGGATCCTTCTGATGTGAGACTTCAAAGCGGCGGAGTTTACAGTCAGGCACTAGCTATGCATGAGAATAGCTTGCAGTTTGACGACACCGACGGGTTGCGGAGAGTTTACAATTGGAGGAACGCTCTCATTCGAGCAACTTCTTTTCAGCCTTTCTTCCATTATACTCGGTAAAACGATTTTATTCCATTTCTTTTTAGAGATTTTATTTATCATATTCTTTAGTATTTGTTTACCTTGAAGAACAAGTAACACAAATAACTTTGTTGTTTGTTTGAGCACGCAACCCAAATTTGTTCAGGAAATTGTTGATGTGGTCTACAACATGATTACTCCTTCTCCTTCCTTTGTTGTCTGTTCCAGAACGCCCACTTGGGCTGCTTAAGGAACAAGTTGAAGAAGTAGTAAAGAGCCTTATGGTTAAAGATTCAATAGGAATATGTGGGAAGGCTGGATTTGGAAAGACAACACTTGCTCGCATGGTCTATAATATCGTTGCTCCTCAATTTGAGGCCTCATGTTTCCTTTCTGATATGAGAAAAATTTGCATTTCTCATCTCTTAGATTACCTTGTTGCTCATATATCTAAGGAGAATCATCAATTAGCAAGTATCAGAGATGAGACAAAGTTCTTCCACAGAAAGATTCTCATAGTTCTTGTCGACGATGTTGACAGCCCAGGTCAATTCCACGAAATTGTTCGGCGGTTTAACCCTGGCTGCTTTGGTTGTGATGGCATCAAAGTCATCATTACCACTCGTGACAAACATTTGCTAACAAGTCTTGAGTCTGATAACATATATGAGATACAAGTGCTAACAATAGATGAAACTTGCGAATTGATTGGTTGGAACTTGGAAGGCTCTCAAATCTAAGTATTGTCCGTCAGAGTTTATGCCAATAGTAAGCGATGCACAAACTTATGCTTTTCACAATCCTTGGGCTTGTGAAGTTATTGGTTCGAGCTTCTACGGAAAAACAATTGATGAATGCGAAACTGTGTAAGCTTCATACCAAAAACTTCCTAACAAAGATATCCAACTGGTACTCAAAGTAAGTTATGATGCTTGGGATGAAGATTCAAAGAAACTTTTTCTTCACATAGCTAAAGGTTTCTTTAAAGGCTGCACGGTTCAAGATATAGATATGCTTAGTGCTCAGCTTAATTGGTGGCCAGTGCTGCAAACCACATATTCAAGTCTTGGTCGAAAAGTCTCTTATCACCATTGACCAGCAGAATTGTGTGAAAATGCATGACTTGATACAAGATATGGCATATGGCTAAAACAATTGTTGGACAGGAATTGCCGGAGCTTCCTTGCACATCAAACTGCTTACTATGTATGGGTATAGATACAGTGTAAATCTTGGAAGAAGATGCAGTGAGTAAGATATCGCATGATTTGGTTTTTCAACTTTACCTTGACTTTTGAAAATAATCAAGTTAGTAAATTAGTTATAATATTCTATATTCTATATTTTTCTTTTCTTTGAAAAATGTAGCCAGAGTGTAGTCCTAATATTCAGCTGCATATTGTAGATGTTTTATTTAGTTATAAGCTATTTTTCAGAATCAATTATATTTGCCTTAATTCCTTCAAAAAATTATATTTGGCTACACAAACAAAATTCCACATCTTTGATTTTCTATTTATTTATCATAACAAAAGAAGGTAGATTTGAACTCTTAATAAAAAGGTACTACTATATACACATATACATAAGAGATTAATTTCTACGCACCGACGGTGTAAAAAGTGTTACACCATCATTCAATCATAACCTTCCATTTTCTATTTTAGATATTATTAAATTCAAAATTAATTATGAGCTAACAAAATGGAGGGATGTGATTAAATGATGGTGTAAAATTTATTTACACCGTCGGTGCATAGAAATTAATCTCTATACATAATGAGATTAATTTCTATGCACCGATGGTGTAAAAAGTTTTACACCGTTATTCAATATTTTAAAAAAATATTGCATCCATTTCTATATACAACTAATTGTGATTCACATCTTTTTTATGGATAACGAAGAAACCCACTTTGATTTACCAGAATCATTGGTTTGATCACGCACGTACCCACCGAGTCGTTGTGGTTAGATTTTTCATTATTTCTTAATACTCATTAGTTAAGGAAATAAAGGTAGCAATTATTGAGAATACAATTGATATTCAAAGGTAGTGTTTGCTCTTCTTCTTTTTTTAATTTTTAAGTTACTTTTAAAATAAGTTAGGCATATGGATGTCAAAGTTACCCACACTCAAGCTCGCGGATAAAAATTTACTATGGGTAAATTTATCCGCACCCACACGTATCCACAGATTTATTTAATGATATTTTCATTATCCGTTTATTAATTGGGGGTACAAATATTGATGCATCCATACCCATGTATACCCACCCGATATATAAAATACTAAAATATGTTTTATAATTTATCAATTCAAGAGATGTATATTAAGTTCAATAATATCTAAAGAATTTGTGTGTTTGAATTATAATTCTCCTTCAAGTAAATTTGTACAATGATAATGGTAAAAAGAAGTCATTAGACTCAAAAAAAGGTGTATCATTTGAACATTAATTGATTGCAAAGCAGAATCTTAAATTTTATTTTTAATATTATTTTCAATTGAACAAAGTATATATATGTTTATGGGTGTCGGGTGCCCATGGATATTCACAGAAATATTTTAAAATTTGGTTAAAACCCACTTAATAGATATCCATGTGAGTATGAGTATAAATTTTTACTTGCGGAGCGGGTGGTGGCTATATACTACGCATGCTCACCCGTACCCATTGACATCCCTAGTTAGCCATACACAATTTTAACAAAACTCTAAAATTTTAAGTAATTTATTTTTTGTAACATAAAATAGAAATCAGTAAGTAACTTTTTAGAAAAAGCTACGGAGAGAAGCTTTTCACTTATATGAAGCTTATGATTTATCTCTTTTATGCCTCAATTCCTTATCTCTTCGGTTTTCCCATCTTCTTCTTCTTCGTTCAAAGAAAACATAGATTCGCCTTCTCTGACTAGACCTTGAAGAGGTCAAGGGTTGTTTTTTGCTATTGATTTGACGGCAACGTCGAGGTCCCACATGTCTACTCAAGACGAAACCATCATCTTCTCAAGATGAGTGACCTTCTACTTTTCCCAACCAAGTTGAGGAGAGGAGATTGAAAGCACTCTACTAGTACAATCTTATAGAGGAGATTAAAAACCATTCTAAATATGGCCTCCAGATCGGAATCTAATACCTCTATTGATGGAGCTAAATGTCGTGAAGCACTCTGCCTCATTTTTCGCTCTATCTTTTTTCTCTATCATATATCACATAGTTATTTCTCTCTTCTTTTCTTTTCTCACTCCGGATGTCTTTTGAATGCCTGTTAATGGCCAAAGAGAAAAATATGTCATTTATAGGAAATAAATACCTTTGTTTATAAAGTTACGTTACAATATATATATTTTGGTCCCTTTAAAATTAGAGTCTTTTGGTTTAGACTCCTCTAATTTTTTTTGGTATACACCCTTAAATGCAAAATAATACTGAGGTTTAAGCCCCTGCCGTTACCTTACGTCGTTTATAGGGACTTAAACAAAAAAACAATGATTTTAGAGGGACCTAAGGCATGATAAAAATTGAGTTTTAGGTCCTCTAAAATCATAGTTCTTTTGTTTAGGTCCCTCTAAAATTATGGTTTCTTGGTTTAGGTCCCTCTAAAATATGTCACGTCAGCATCCGTTAGGTAAAGGTAATGGCAAGGACTTATCCCTCCATATTATTTTCAAAATAAGGGTGCATACCAAAAAAAATATTTAGATGGGTCTAAACTAAAAGATCCTAATTTTAGAGAGATAAAAATATATTTAAGCTTTATATATATATATATATATATATATATATATAAGTTTTGTAATTTAAATTTTTATTTGAACTATTAATATTGATAAAGTGCTTCTCGCAAGGTTATATTGTGGAAAACCACGTTAAAGATAAAATCATGATGGAGTGTCTCGAAAGTAAAAGAAAATTATTTTGTTCATTGTGATTTTAGCATTAAATCACTACCCACATAACATAATCTCACTTATTAGAGAAATAAAATGAAAGGAAAAGTATTTGCATCACTCTCTTTCCAACATCCTTTCATTAATAAGTTAAAATTTATATGAGATTAACTAAAAAATAAAACATACACAAATTTTAATCAATCAATAAAAGAGTCTTAATAAGAAAATGTTAAAGTAACAATTAATGGGTTCACTTTGGTGCACATTTATTTAGAATTATATTTACTTAAATTAGATATATTCTTATAAATAATTAAGTACGTGCTATATAATAAGTATCTAGTTAAATATATAGCACGTACTTATCTAGTATCAAGGGAAAATTGAACTGAGATTAAGGGATTTGATGTTATCATAAATAGGTTAAGATATACCTATATATTGGATTACTAGCACTATTATTTTAGTCTTCTATGGCTCACTTGGAAAACACAAACTTAATCCCCAAGCATCACATGTAACTTCAACTCTCTAGAATATTGAACACCCATTTGATTTTGAAGGTCATGAGCAAATGCTCAACTTTTCTTCTCGTTTTAATCCTCCTCCTCCCTTTCCCTTTGATGATATAGGAAGAGAGAAGAAAGCCACGAGGGAGGATATGACAACAAAATTGGTTGTGAAAAAATTAAAACGCTTACCAGAATCGATCAGAAGCGAAACAGACCTTGCTTTTAGCATCGTGAAATCTTTGTTCTTGAAAGATTCTAAGGATAATAAGAACGTCGTGTTTTCGCCATTGTTGCTTCATAAGGCCACTTTAGCCTCTGTTGATTTCTGTACTAAGGTGAGTGATTATTAACACCAACGTGCTTTTTTCTATTTTGGGATTTCACAACCTAATTTGTTGAATGCCTGGGCAACCATGCCAACTAGTTAGTCTATTTCTGTTTTGGTTTATCTCTTTGTTGTTCTTCTAGTATAACCCACCCAGTATTTTTTGGGTTAAACATCATATTAGTCCCTGTCTTTGTGTCGCCGTCTGATTTAGGTCCCTCGTCGGAAAAATTATTGTAAATGGTCCTCATGTTTGAAATATTTTTGGAGCGGATCCTCGCCGGAGGTCGGAGCTCCGGTGAATGCTTAAATGACATGCTGACTGGGATCAAAATGCTTATGTGGATTTTTAAACAAAAAAAAATAAAAAATAAATTACACATCATAAAATTTAAAAAATTAAAAAAACCCAAATTACCCCAAATTAATTAATTAAAATTAAACTTATTAAGTAAAAAATTAAAAACCCCAATTCTCCTAATACCTATTTTAATTCTGTCAAAACATCATCTTTCATTCTTCTTCATACTTGCTATTGTGAAACATGGAACAAAAGGACAAAAAAATTCTTTCTAATTGCCGATAGGCTAAACCCCATTCAATTTGTGCTGGTGAATGAAATCCCAAATTAAAACTTGTTATTGATTCATCTATTTCATGGTCCTTGGTGAATCTAATTCAGTTATAGCAATTCCCTGCACTGACACAATCAAAGCCATCAAATTTGTCTTCTGCACTTTCCCAGCATCCAAACAAGATATGCAGAACTTGTGCAGATGGGGAAAATCGCAAACCATGGGTGCGAACGGGTACCTTGGTGAGTCCAAACGAATCAAAATGAGAGAGCCCTCAACCTCTCCTCTTCCACTTCGCACGACAGAGCCCTCAACCTCTTTCTCGGCCTTCGATTCACATTTCACAGCAACACCAAGCGGTTGTTTGGTCTGGGTTCTTCTGGGTTTTGCTTCCATGCTTTTCATCTTCTCCTTCTCTCATAAACTCAGATCCAAACTTAGATTGGGGGGATTTCGGTTGGGGGTTGGGGTTTTGGTTTGGTTCCGATTGCAGGTGGGGTTGGGGTGGTTCCGATTGCAGGTGGGTGGGGGTTGGGGTTGAGGGGGTGTGGGTGCGGGTGAGGTTTGAGGGTGAGGGTGAGGGTGAGGGTGAGGGTGAGGTTGCAGGTGGGTGAGGGTGAGGGTGAGGGTGGGTGAGGCCGTGAGTGAGGTTGCAGGTGGATGGTAGAAGATGATGATGATATTCTGGAAAATGATTCTGAGTTAGGGGATGGAGAAGAACTTAGATATGAACCCTAAATTGGTAGGGATAATTGAGAATTTGGGGTTAATTTGTGGAATTGAAATTAATCTGGGAAGGAAATGAATTTGTTAATTAATTATGTTTAATTTTAGTTAATTAGATTAATAAAACTGACATGTAATTTTTTTTTTTTAATTTTTTTTATAATCCACGTCACCTCATTAAACCCAGTCAGCATGCTATTTAAGCACTCGCCGGAGCTCTGACATCCGGCGAGGATCCGCTCCAAAAATATTTCAAACATGAGGACCATTCACAATAATTTTTCCGGCGAGGGACCTAGATCAGACGGCGACACAAAGACAGGGACTAATATGATGTTTAACCCGTATTTTTTCATGTGCTTTAGTTGAATGACAAACTTGTGGAAATAAGATTAAATTATGAAAAATCTAGTAATCATATTTGCATAGCTGATTTTAAATTTGATGATGGTTTTAAAGGCAGGTGAAGTGACCAATGAAGTAAATTCATGGGCTGAAGCAAAAACAAAGGGCCTTATCAAGAACCTTCTTCCTGATGGCTCAGTTGACCACTTAACGAGGCTCATCCTTGCAAATGCATTGTACTTCAAAGGTGCATGGAATGAAAAGTTTGAGTCCTCAATGACTAAAGACAGTGGTTTCCACCTTCTTAGTGGCACTTCAGTTAAGGTTCCCTTCATGGTTAGTAAGAAGAAACAATATATTAATGTTTTCGATACTTTCAAAGTCTTAGGTCTTCCTTATAAGCGGGGTGAAGATCAGCGCCAGTTCTCCATGTACTTCTTACTTCCACATGCAAAAGATGGCTTGTCTGCTTTGGTTTACTTGGTAACTTCAACATCTGGGTTCCTGAAATGCAATCTTCCTGATCATAAAGTGGAAGTGGGTGACTTAAGGATTCCCAAATTCAAAATTTCTTTCAATTTTAAAGCTTATGATGTTCTTAAGGAGCTAGGAGTGGTTTTGCCTTTCTCAGATAATGCAGATTTGTCAAAAATGGCGGGTTCTCCCGGGAGTCAATACCTATATGTTTCCAAAATATTTCAAAAGTCTGCTTTCATTGAAATAAATGAAGAAGGCACTGAAGCTGCTGCAACCAGTGGCGTCGTTATTGCAATGGGCAACCGATTCGAGTAGACTTTGTAGCTGACCACCCTTTCATCTTTCTGATTAGAGAAGATTCGAGTGAAACAATACTATTTATAGGGCAGTTGCTCAATCCACTTTGTGAGTGATAATAACATCGTTAGTGAAACTTAAGCCCTTATTATATTCTGTTGTTTTGTTTTTGTAGAGGAATATTTACAATTTGTTAATGCACGAATATCTTGAACCGCACTCTTTAGGAAGGTGGTTGTTTCTTGAGTTGGATTTTGCAACTTATCTATCCCTCTTATTTCTGGTGATAGGTTTGGGTTGTTATTTTAGGGGGCTTTTGGTAGAAGGTATTAAAAAATATTCGCGAAAAAGTATGTGTATAAATGTTGTATTCTCATATTAGATAGAAGTTTTGTAAAATATCCATGAGCATAATTTGTTCTCATGAAAGTTCATTACACATTTTAAAGATGAGTATGTTACATGACCCATTTTTGTTTTGAAGTTGTTTTCAAGTGGGGCATTGGGTTCTGTTTTAATTCTCGTTTTGGCAATCTCTTTGAGATACATTTGATGAATGCATGCTTCTCTTTTTATTTGTGTCTTGGAGGTTTGAGTGGGCTGGTTGGTTTTTTTTTAAGCCAAAAATATATCAAGAGAAGTAGGCTGCGTCTACCGTGGGTTGTTTTGAAACTGACCCACAGTGGTGCAGTTTTACTATACTGCTGATAAGACAAAAATAACCTTCAATCTTAAATTTTTTCCATGTTTATCCTTCACCTAAATTTATGTGTCCAATTTTGTCACCATTGTTCTGTACGTGTAAGCTTGATTCAAAAATGAATTTCCTAATTTTAGATTCTGTTTGATTCAAAGGTTTTGATAAGAAAAGTTAAATTAAAATTCTGATTTTTGTGGAAACACCGTTACTTGTTTATATAGTGATGTGTTTTAAATCCAGATTTTGAAACCTTTTACCGACAGCACCAGAGCATCGTCGTTGCAGCACCGTAGTCTCGCCGTTCCACCCAGTTCTTGTTCGCCTCATTGTTGGCCTCATCTCCAACGGCTCCTTCCCCACCACAACCGAGACAGGTCAATCCACCAAATCCTCAACAGCCCCCTTTCTCTCTCATGCCACTGGCTTTCTTCATACAAGAATCAATCTCCAACAACCATGCTGCTCCTCCCACCGCCGCAGAACCACCCCAGCAGCCACCGTCCAGATAGAGGCCACCGTCCAGATAGCGGCCACCGGTGCCGTTTTCCAAGCCTGAAACCATCAAACGTTTTGCCTCTCTCTGATTCTCGTCAGGTTTCCTTCTCCCTTACCAGATCTGTGCCACGCACTCTTTCTTTTCCCTTTCTCTTTGCTACTTACACAAATTAGGCATGAGCAATTTTGGATCTGGGTTTTGCTCTTGAAGCCATGCAATTTCGGATCTGGGTTTTGCTAATGCGATTTTGGATCTGGGTGTTTGGAGGGGTGGCTTTGAGTGGGGGATTTGGTCGTTGCGGGTGGATTCAGTGTGGGTGGATGTGATAATCGTGGCTCCGGCGAGCTGGATTTGACAGTGGTGAAGTTCTAGATATGAGTTTTTGGTAGGGTGGCTTTGGGGGAGGTGATGGGTTTACATGTTGCTTCAACTCCGGATCTAGATTTTTGATGGATCCATGGTGGCGGTGGTGCTGGTAGGCTGAGGGAGATTGACGGTGGCAGCATAGTGGTTCAGGCTTGGTAGTGCGGTTGAAGGAAGCATGGGAAAGGAGAAGGGTGTTTTTGTAAAGTTATATATATTTAATTAATTTTTTTTTTATTATTAACTGATCTGAACCGTTTAAATTAAAAATATTAAATCCAACGGTAGAAAGTGGAACTGAAGCACCGTGGGTCAGTTTCAAACTGACCCACGCTAGGTAAAACCAGAGAAGTACAAGAGGTACTTGAACCTATTACCACACAAAAATAAGAAGAAAAACACAAAATACAGAGAATATTGCCTATAAACAAATACAGCTACTGGTGCTAATTGAGTAAACAACTAACCAACCCATGAGAGTCCCACTCCCACCCTAGAAGACTAGGTCCCTATTAGGATGAGAAGCCAAAGCAAACAATAATAGCAGCAACCCTTATGAACCAACATCTGCAACACCAAAGGAAAACCATCCACAACAAAAATGACTTGGAAGATGGCACAAGTCGTGTACCATCATCCACAACAAAAATCCTTGATCCACTTGAAGTCATACCGTGAGCACCAGTGAAGTTTAGCAGCAAGCTCCATAGTCACGATCGACACAAAATTCCATGTGCTTTAGAAGAAAATTGTATCTTGCAACCTCCACCATAAAAAAAGATAAAAATCCTCCCATATGCTCTTTTTTTTAACTCCTCTCCTAGATGCTCTTTCTCTTGTCTTATCTTGCTCCTTCCAATAAATTATTCCTCACTCTCCTAACTCTGAACAAGTAAAACACTAAAACCCAAACCCTCCAATCTCCATGACGCCATTCTTTTATTATTATTTTATCAATCATGTCCATATTCATCACTCCACAAACTACAAAGGATAGAAGTTCATTTACACTAGAAAAAATTGCAAAATTTAACAAAGAAATAGTTTATATACTGTTGGTCTAAAGTTTGATTTTATGTCGCATAATGTAATTAGATATTATTGTAAAACTTTTTATACTAGTAATAGTACAATGTGATATGGAGAAAAATATAGAAATAAAACAAGAAAGTGGATAGTGATATCGGGTATGTTCCCTCTAACTCTGTATACATACATTATCATATAATCACAATAATAATCTTATTATTATCATTCTTATAAACTGATATATCATATACTTACTCCATCTATCTATTTATGGTTGCCGGCGATGCCTACGCCACTCACCGCAGCGAGGCAAACTTTGACGGACGAGGCCGCGCGTGCGCTCGACGACGCGGTGGCAGTTGCGCGTCGCCGGTGTCACACCCAGACAACCTCACTCCACGCCATGTCGGCCCTCCTTGCCACGCCGTCCTCCACCCTCCGCGACGCCTGCGCCCGAGCAAGCGGCGGGAACTTCTCTTCGCCGCCGCACCTCCAACTGCGTGTGCTGGAGCTTTCAGTGGGAGTCTCCCTCGACCGGATTCCGTCGTCGAGAAGCTCGCCGGCGGTGGATGAGCCTCCGGTGTCGAACTCCCTCATGGCTGCCATCAAACGCTCCCAGGGAAACCAGCGCCGGAGCCCCAAGAGCTTCCACTTCCTGAACCAGGCTCAGGGAACGCCGTCGTTTCCGAAGGTGGAGCTCAAGCACTTCGTCTTGTCGATTCTCGATGACCCGATTGTGAACCGGGTCTTCACCGAAGCGGGTTTCCGGAGCTGCGACGTGAAGCTGGCGTTGCTTCAGCCCCCGGTTGCCAGAACCCGACCCGTTTTCCTCTGCAACCTCAAACCGGGTCGTGCCGGACCCGGGTTCAGCCTCGACGAGAACTCCAGTAGGATCGTTGAGATTCTCGCGCGGAAGAGCAAGAGGAACCCCTTGCTGGTGGGTGTTTACGCCAAGGGTGCTATGAAGAACTTCACCGAGCTGGTTCAAAAGGGTCGAGGGGGTGAGTCGTTGTTCCCTACCGGAGTAGCTGGGTTGAGCGTAGTCTCCGTCGGGAACGAGGTTGCTGAGTTCGTGACTCGTGGCGAGAGCGAGGAGAAGATGGGTGTGAGGTTCCAGGAGCTGAGTCGTGAGGTGGAGCAGTGTGCGGGTTCCGGCGTTGTGGTTAGCTTCGGGGAGGTCGAGGTTCTTGTCGGGGAATCGGTGAATGCTGGTGCTGTTGGGTTTGTTGTGGAGGAGTTGACGCGGTTGTTGGAGGTTCATGGTGGGAAGGTTTGGTTGGTAGGGGTGGCTGAAACCTCTGGTGCATATTCTAAGTTCTTGGGTTTGTTCCCCAATGTGGAAAATGATTTGGATTTGCATCTTCTGACTGTGACATCTGCCACATCTTCAATGGAAGGACTCTACTCTAAGTCCAGGTGGGTTTTTTTGTTCTCTCTTTTTTATTTTCTGTTGGCTTGTGTGTTTTGTTTTTGTGTGTCTTTGTTTTGCTTTTATTGGTTGTAGTTTGTACTTGTCCTGATTTTGGTTGAAGTGCTTTTATTGGCTCTACTTGGTTCATGTATATAATATGAATAATGTAGATGTTTCACCTTCATGTAAGAGGCTATGCATGTTTGCAATTGGAGCATGGGAAGCCTGGAACTGAGGTCTGAGGTCATGAGCAAATAAAAGATTAAAATATGAGTTTGATTGCGACTCGTCCTTGTTGTGATTTGTGACCCAAATTCATGAGGTTTTTGCTTCTTCTTTTTTATTGTTTGGTTGCTCTCTTCTGATTTGTCTTCTTTGTTCTTTCTTTCTCTGTTGCTTTTAGAAGGGCTGTTTGGTAAAATGGAGTTTTTTTATGAAGACTTACTACATGCACCTGTGTATTATTTTTACTTTTTCTTGCTAAATTTAGAAGATATGGGAATGAAGTTCATGATTTAGCTTTGTTTTTAATAGGAAAAAGAGTCACATGCTGTACTACTTGCTAGATATTCAAGTAAATCTGAAACAAATTTATGATGAGATATAGAAAATTTGAGTTTTCATCAATGATCTATTAAGTGCCATGCACATAGATGTATTCCAAGGCCTGAAAAATGTTCTGCTTGTGTTGGACAGTATGGAGGATAAGTCTTTGCCGGCAGTATTTTGATGAATGCTATGGTTCTTCTTTCTGCACATAGGGTCCCTTTTATCTTTTGGGTTATGAGACTTTCACTATGTAGTTGCAGGTGGAGTTGAAATACACTTTCTTGTTATGTATATAATTAATTCTTTTTCTGCAAGGATGATTAGAAAATTAAGTATGCTTTTTTAGGACTCCTATTGTGAGCCCATCAAAAGCTTTAGTCTATGTTTGTGTATGTTGGCTTCAATATATTTCATTTATGTAGAACAGTAGAAGATGCTCTGAAGTTTCTACCATCATCTACTTTAGCTTCTGACTATGTTGTTTGTGCCTACTGGATCTCACAGTTCCGTGCTCATGATAAACTTACAGCTTGATGGGGTCCTTTGTTCCATTTGGTGGATTCTTTCCCACACCTTCTGAAATAAAGAGTCATGTAAGCTCTACAAATGCATCTTTTGCTCGTTGTGATGAATGCAATGGAAAATATGAACTGGAAGTTGCTAATACTCTGAATGTAAATCCTGCTGCTCTGACATCTAGTTACTCTACAAGCTTGCCTTGGTTACACAAGGGTGTTCGTGTGGACACATGTGGAAGATTGAATGTGGCAAAGGTTTGTTATGACCAAGAAATATTAGATTTTGTTGTCCAATGCATACTAGGGCATTCACATGCATAAGCATATGCTTGCATCATGGTGGGGATAATTTCTACAATGCTAGCTCATCTCGCTGGTGGAAAAACACTTTCAATTATAGAAAAAAAGGTGGCTAACCAAATAAAATAACAATGCTTCTCTTTGTCGATTTTATCCCTCTGGTTTTTCTTTTGTTCAGCCTATGGCTTTTGATGATGAAATTGAATATTATATATCAAACATGTGCCATCTGATGATGGGTTTACTGAACTCAATGGCTTAGACCTTTCTAAAAGTTTCTTTAGGCTAGATAGCTATATTTAGTTATTTACCAATAAAGCTATGCTCTTATCATATACAAGCATTGATTGAAAATATTATTTGCTTTTAGTATAGGACACAAGAAATCATAAATTTTCTTTATATGATAATTTGTTGAACATCTGCAGAAGTTAGTCTAGAATATTTTATCAATAAAATGATACTGTGAATTTCATTAGTTATTGTTGCAAACCCAAGAACCAGGCCCAGGTTTGGCAACGTCTACAATAGGAGGCCCAAGATGATGCCAGCAGAATCACCTAATGATCACTCTTCTAGAATGTAGTATTCCTAAATAACCTCCTGGTGAGGTGGCAGCAATCAAGAGGGGAAGGGGGGGACCATTGTACCAGCTGAGAGAATATAATTTAGTTATGGAGAGAGTATTGTTTTAGGCTGGAATTGGCTAGGACTAGGAGAGAAGGAGCACTCTCGAATTTGCTCATCTTTGTCTTTTCATTTCCTCTGTTATTTGCAAATTCCCTAAACACTGCTTCTGGAATTTCTCCAGAGGATTCAGTGCTATCTAATACATTTGCATTCTCAGTTCAGTGTTATTTTCTGGTACCTAACATTGGTATCAGAGCTCCCGATCCAGAGGGAGCTTTGTATGGTGCTTACCCGCAGCGCCATGGAATCTCGAGTTGACAGTCTTGAACGCACCATCACTGAGATGAAGGAGGTGGCTCACGAGCAGTTTGAGGAACTCCGGCGACTCTTCATGAGCCGCGACCAGAGGAGAACCAGAGGACGCTCCAACACCCCTCGTCATAGGAGGACTTCGCGAGATCTGGGTTCCGTTTCTGCCGTAAGAACACACGGTGGGTCACGAACCGGGTCGCGAACCGGGTCGCGTTCTACAACACGGAGTCGCGAGCGTTTCGAACCCCACCATCATCGTAGTCATTTGAGAGCGGTGACTGGAAGGAGGGTAGACATTCCGATGTTCAATGGTGAAGACGCTTACGGGTGGCTCACCAAGGTTGAGAGATTTTTCCGCCTCAGCAGAATCGAGGAGGGAGAAAAAATCGAACTCGTGATGATTGCTATGGAGGAGCGAGCTCTGAGTTGGTTCCAATGGTGGGAGGAACAAGCTCCTGTGCGCGCTTGGGAACCCTTCAAGGAAGCTCTGATTCGTCGTTTCCAACCTGCTTTGGTTCAAAATCCCTTTGGACCTTTGCTTAGTGTAAAACAGAAGGGAAGCGTGATGGAATACAGGGAGAGCTTTGAGCTATTGGCAGCACCGATGAGGAATGCTGATAGAGAGGTGTTGAAAGGCGTTTTCCTGAACGGGTTGCAAGAAGAGATTAAGGCAGAGATGAAGTTGTATCCTGCAGAGGATTTGGCAGAGCTAATGGACAGAGCTCTTCTGTTGGAAGAGAAAAATCTGGCAGTAAAAGGGGGTAAAAGTAGAGAGGATGACAAAAGGGGATGGAAGGAAAAAGGGGGTGGGGGAGGGAGAAATCTCTCTAGTTATGGGGAAAACAGGGGAAGATTTCCTAGTACTGCAGTGGGCTACCAGGGTAAAGAAGGAGCTGGAAATCAGGATAATGAAGGGAAAAATCCTATGAACAAGGGGAATACTGGGAATCAGGTGCAGGAGGGAAAACCACCAGAGAGAAGATGGAATGGGGGGCAGAGACTTTCCCAATCTGAGTTGCAGGAGAGAAGCAGGAGGGGGTTGTGCTTTAAATGTGGGGAAAAATGGGGAAAAGAGCACATCTGTGCAAAGAAAAATTACCAGTTGATTTTGGTGGAAGTAGAAGATGAAGAAGAAGAAGAAGAGGTGTTTGAGGAAGCTGAAGATGGAGAATTTGTGCTGGAAGGCAAGGTCCTACAGCTGTCACTGAACAGTAAGGAAGGACTGACTTCAAACAGATCCTTCAAGGTGAAAGGAAGGATTAAAGACAGGGAAATTCTGATCCTTATTGACTGTGGAGCCACAAGTAATTTTATTTCCCAGGAACTAGTAGCAGAGCTAGAAATTCCAGTCATAGCAACTTCTGAGTATGTGGTGGAAGTGGGAAATGGTGCCAAGGAGAGAAACTCTGGGGTGTGCAAGAACTTGAAACTGGAAGTTCAGGGCATACAAATCACCCAACATTTCTTCATTCTCGGATTGGGGGGAACTGAGTTAGTTTTGGGAATGGACTGGCTAGCAAGCTTGGGGAACATCAGGGCAAACTTCCAGGAACTCATAATTCAGTGGGAGTCAAATGGACAGAAGTTGGCACTACAAGGAGAACCATCCTGGTGTGGGGTTGCAGCTGACTGGAAATCAATTAAAATGACAGAACAGAGAGAGGCTGAGGGGTATTTTTACTCTTATGGCTGTTTGAGTGAAGAACCAAGAGCAGAAGTTGAGACATCAGGTGCGTTAAAGAGAGTGTTAGCTGAGTTCCCTGTTGTGTTCCAAGAACCACAAGGATTGCCCCCAAAGAGAGACACTGACCATGCCATTTTACTACAAGAAGGAGCCACTATTCCAAACAGCAGACCTTACAGGTATCCTTTCTACCAAAAGAATGAAATTGAGAAGTTAGTTAAAGACATGCTGAAATCAGGGATTATTAGACCTAGCACTAGCCCTTTTAGCAGTCCTGCAATTTTAGTAAAGAAAAAGGATGGTGGATGGCGATTCTGTGTAGACTATAGAGCCCTAAACAAGTTAACAATTCCTGATAAATTCCCAATACCTATTATTGATGAATTGTTAGATGAGATAGGGTCAGCCATGGTCTTTTCTAAATTAGATTTAAAATCAGGGTATCATCAAATAAGGATGAGGGAAGAAGACATACCAAAAACAACTTTTAGAACCCATGAAGGGCATTATGAGTATTTGGTTCTTCCATTTGGGCTGTCTAATGCACCATCTACTTTCCAAGCCCTCATGAATCAAGTTTTGAAACCTTATTTGAGGAAATTTGTTCTGGTATTCTTCGATGACATATTAATCTATAGCAAGACTGAAGAGTTGCATACAGAACATCTGAGGGTAGTATTGCAAGTACTGAAAGACAATCACCTAGTGGCAAACAGGAAGAAGTGTTCTTTTGGGCAGTGTGAGATTGCTTACTTGGGACATATTATCTCTAAAGAAGGAGTTGCAGCTGATCCAAGTAAGATCAAAGATATGCTAAATTGGCCAATCCCTAAAGAGGTAAAAGGGTTGAGGGGATTTCTGGGATTGACTGGATACTATAGGAAGTTTGTGAAGAACTATAGTAAATTGGCTCATCCCCTAAACCAGTTACTAAAGAAAAATAGTTTCAGCTGGAGTATGGAAGCAACCAAAGCTTTTGAGAAGCTTAAGGAGGTCATGACAACAGTACCAGTGCTTGCTGTTCCCAATTTTGATAAAACATTCATCTTGGAAACTGATGCCTCTGGGAAAGGATTAGGAGCTGTCCTCATGCAAGAGGGAAAGCCTGTAGCCTACATGAGCAAAACCTTATCAGACAGAGCCCAAGCCAAATCAGTCTATGAGAGAGAGCTGATGGCTGTAGTATTTGCTGTTCAAAAATGGAGGCACTATCTGCTGGGCAGCAAGTTCATCATACACACTGACCAAAAGAGCCTGAGGTTTTTAGCAGAGCAAAGGCTAATGGGGGAGGAACAACAGAAATGGGTATCCAAATTGATGGGGTTTGATTTTGAGATAAAATACAAACCAGGAATTGAAAATAAGGCAGCTGAGGCTTTATCAAGAAAGATGCAATTCTCAGCAATTTCATC
Source organism: Lotus japonicus (assembly GCF_012489685.1). Lineage (NCBI taxonomy): Eukaryota > Viridiplantae > Streptophyta > Magnoliopsida > Fabales > Fabaceae > Lotus > Lotus japonicus. The sequence continues at coordinate 18,950,365 of NC_080041.1, read as the reverse complement.
AGTACAGTGTGCAGAATGGGAAGATTTGGAAGCTGAAATCTTAGGAGATGACAAGTACAAAATGATCATGCAAGAGTTGGCCACCCAAGGTCACACTACAGCTGGTTATAAATTGCACAGAGGAAGGCTGTTATACAAAGACAGAATAGTCATCCCTAAAGGATCTGGGAAAATTCTCACAATTCTCCAGGAATTTCATGATTCTGCTATTGGAGGCCATGCAGGTATATTCAGAACATACAAGAGGATTTCAGCCCTTTTCTTCTGGGAAGGAATGAAGTTGGATATTCAAAACTATGTCCAAAAGTGTGAAGTGTGCCAGAGGAACAAATATGAGGCTCTAAAACCAGCTGGTTACCTTCCAGCCATTACCTATTCCTTCTCAAGGGTGGTCAGATATCTCTATGGACTTTATTGGAGGGTTACCTAAGGCTATGGGAAAGGATACTATCTTAGTTGTGGTAGACAGATTCACAAAATATGCACACTTCTTTGCACTTGCTCACCCTTACAATGCAAAGGAAGTAGCTGAGTTATTTGTAAGAGAAGTGGTGAAATTACATGGATTCCCCACTTCTATTGTCTCTGATAGGGACAGAGTTTTCCTTAGCACCTTCTGGTCAGAAATGTTCAAACTAGCAGGAACAAAGCTGAAATTTAGCTCAGCTTACCATCCCCAAACAGATGGGCAAACTGAAGTGGTCAATCATTGTGTGGAGACCTATCTGAGATGTGTGACAGGGCTAAAACCCAAGCAGTGGCCCAAGTGGTTATGCTGGGCAGAATTCTGGTATAATACAAACTATCATTCAGCAATCAAAACCACTCCTTTCAAGGCTTTATATGGGAGGGAGCCTCCTGTAATCATCAGGGGAAATGATTCCTTGACTTCAGTGGATGAAGTAGAGAAAATGACTGCTGAAAGGAATTTGATAATTGATGAATTGAAGGAAAACTTAGAGAAGGCACAGAATAGGATGAAACAGCAGGCCAACAAACATAGGAGGGATGTGCAGTATGAGGTTGGGGATTTGGTGTATCTTAAAATACAACCTTACAAACTCAAGAGTTTAGCCAGGAGGAAGAACCAGAAACTGAGCCCTAGATATTATGGACCCTTTCCAATCATAGAAAAAATTAATCCTGCAGCTTACAAGTTGAAGCTACCAGAGGACAGTCAAGCGCATCCAGTTTTCCACATTTCCCTGCTCAAGAAGGCTTTGAATGCAGGAGCCACCAGCCAACCACTACCTGTCTCTCTCACTGAAGACTGGGAGCTCAAGGTTGAACCAGAATCAATTCAAGACTCTAGAGCAAAAACTGATGGAGACCTAGAGGTATTAGTGAGGTGGAAGGACTTGCCAGAATTTGAGGATTCCTGGGAAGATTTCAACAAACTACTGGAACAATTCCCAGATCATCAGCTTGAGGACAAGCTGATTCTTCAAGGAGGGAGAGATGTTGCAAACCCAAGAACCAGGCCCAGGTTTGGCAACGTCTACAATAGGAGGCCCAAGATGATGCCAGCAGAATCACCTAATGATCACTCTTCTAGAATGTAGTATTCCTAAATAACCTCCTGGTGAGGTGGCAGCAATCAAGAGGGGAAGGGGGGGACCATTGTACCAGCTGAGAGAATATAAGTTAGTTATGGAGAGAGTATTGTTTTAGGCTGGAATTGGCTAGGACTAGGAGAGAAGGAGCACTCTCGAATTTGCTCATCTTTGTCTTTTCATTTCCTCTGTTATTTGCAAATTTCCTAAACACTGCTTCTGGAATTTCTCCAGAGGATTCAGTGATATCTAATACATTTGCATTCTCAGTTCAGTGTTATTTTCTGGTACCTAACAGTTATATTCTCTCATGAAGAGCTGTAAGACTTTCTTTCTTGGGTTTACACTTGCTACCCTGATTTAAATTCTTCAATCCACCCTCTCCATTGCTTCAATTTATGGATGCATTTATTTAAGAATGAACTTGTCTTCCTGTGCAGACTAATGAAGAAAATACAAGTTTGAATGATAAGGTCTTGGGATTTCAAAAGAAATGGAGTGATATTTGTCAACGTCTTCATCACGCAAGATCACTACCTGAATTTGATATTTCTCGAACAATGTCCCCAACTCCATCCCTTGAGTTTTTACGATTTGGTTCTGGTTTTAAGGACAGCAGCAGTAGAGATCTAACACTTGTTGAACTCCAATGTTCTGATACAGTCAATGTTGATGTTAGAACTGGTTGTGTATCAAAAGTTTCAAATTCGATACAAATTGACACGCAGACCCCTCGGGTCACCCCTTTACCTATGACCAACATGAGTGCACTTGCTCACATATCATCTTCATCCCTTATTCCTGTGACCACAGATTTAGGATTGGGAACGTTATATACATCAACTTCATCAACTGTGCAGGAACGAGATACCCCAAAACTACAAAATCAAATAAAGCATCTTCAGCACTTGTCAGAGTCTATTTCACCTGAATGTGATGCCATCAATGGAAATACTTCACACCAACTTACTAGATCTTCCTGCTCTGGTTCAAACTTGGAAGGAATATTTGATAAAGTAGATTTCAAGTCTCTTAATCAGCTTCTCACTGAAAAGGTTGGTTGGCAGGATCAGGCCATACGTGCTATCAGTCAAACTTTGTTCCTTTGTAAATCCGGTGCAGGGAAGTGTAGAAGCTCACACGGAAGAGCAGACATCTGGTTTTCTTTTCATGGACCAGATCGAATTGGAAAAAGGAAAATTGCTTCAGCGCTTGCGGAGGCTGTATTTGGAAATACCGTAAGCCTAATCTCCGTGGATCTGGGCTTCCAGGACAGGTTTTACCCATTGAACTCGATGTTCGAAAGCCAAAAATCATCTTGCTATGGTGTGCTTAGGAGGAAGACAGTTGTGGACTATATTGCTGGGGAGTTGAGGAAAAAACCATATTCCGTTGTCTTTCTCGAAAATGTAGACAAAGCTGATTTTCTGGTGCAGACTAGTTTGTTGCAGGCAATAAGAACTGGTAAATTTCCAGACTCGCATGGAAGGGTAGTTAGCATCAACAACACAATCTTTCTTGTAACCTCAACTATCTGTAAAGGTAAAGGCTCTTTTGTTTCTGAGGAGTCTAAAATGTTTTCTGAGGATAGAATCCTTGAAACCAAAGCATGTCAAATGCAATTATTACTAGGGGATACGTCTGAGGATTCCAAAGGAAGCAGCAGTACAAATGTTAAGGTTGTACCTAGAGAAAAGATTTCCAAACCATCATTTCTGAATAAAAGAAAGCAGGTTGATAGTAGTGACTCCATAGTGGGAACAACATGCAAGATGCAGAAACAGGTCAGCGAGACGTCAAGAACCCATCTGGATCTAAACATGCCCCTAGAGGAGGGTGAAGAGGGTATCAATGACAGTGTCAGTGACTATGAAAATGAATCTAGAGCAGAAAATGCAGACGCCGCGTGGTTAAGTGATTTCTGTAATCAAGTTGATGAAAAAGTGGATTTTAAGCCATTCAATTTTGATGTGCTTGCTGAACAAATGTTGAAAAGCATTAGCATACAATTTCAAAGGACATTTGGTTCTGAGTTTCAGCTGGAAATTGATTATGAGGTAATGGCACAGATACTCGCAGCTGCTTGGTTAGCAGAGAAGAAAAATGCTGCGGAGGATTGGGTTGAATATGTTCTTGGCAAATGCTTTGTTGAAGCTAAGCAGAAAACCCACCCTGCAGCTCAATCTGTCTTCAAACTGGTTAGTTGTGAATCCATTTTTGTGGAAGAGCAAGCTCCTGGAGTATGCCTTACAGCTAGAGTTAACCTGAACTAAATTTTTGCTTACTTTGTATTCTTGTAATTACTTAGGATATAGCATATGGTAGTTGTAGCAGTGTACAGCTGTTAATCTGCTTTGTAATTTCTGACGTAAAAAAATGTTATTATCTTAATGTTACGCAGGATATATATATTCTGTTTTAACTTTAAGAAATGTTGGTTAAAAAAAAACTTTAAGAAATGTTCAAAAAAAAACTTTAAGAATATAATTGATTAAAATTACTTTTAAATATTAAATTAATTAAGGCTTTAAAATGTTTGAGATCCCTAATTTTATAAGAGGAATCAAATTTGGTCCTGCTAATTTTTTCCTTGTGAAACTTTATAAGAAGAATCAAATTAATTAAGGCTTAAATGAGACACACTTTCTAGTAGGACCTTCTAAGAAGGGGGCGATATATTTGTAATTTTTGAGCTACTTTGTTCTCTCTTCTTCATTTAGAGGTTTTGTTCTCATGTGTGATGTTTTATTAATATAAATTAAGGCTTAAATGTTTTGAAGTTTTTTATCACCTAATTTAATTCCTATTTAGTGAAACCGATTACAAATCTGCAATACACATCAAGTCTAGGCAACCAAAAAATAAATACATAACACGGACGAATGGCCATTTCACCGTATATTAACATTTGAATTATCATAAATAAATTACATACTAACATAATTTTGACAAACTTACCTTTAATTATTTTAATAACTTCAATACAAATATATCTTTTTCCAATTCTTAAATTATTCTTTATAAATCCAGTAAAAGAAAATGTTAATAATATAATTAATTTAAAATTATTGAAAATCTTGCAAAGTATTGTGTTTATTTCGAATCATAACAAATATTGTTTCGTGCACCTTACGTGCATTGCACAGATCACGGCACTAATAGAATTATAACGTAAGGGAGGCATGCGTGAGAGATGATTTTGTTGCTTTGTGTTTCTACTTTTTTTTTTATACATCGGAAAGATAAATTGCACTCATCAGGAATCGATCCTTTGACATCCCCTACCAAACTCATATGTCCCTCAGCTCCTACCACTTGAACTGTCCTTCAATGACCTTTGTGTTTCTACTTTGTAACATGTATTAACGCACGAGTAGATAATTTGGGAAGAAAGAAATTAAAAATATCATGGTAGGCGTTGAGTCTGGAGATTAAAGGTGTGTGTCACACTAAGGAAATATGTGAACAAAAGTAAAATACGATTAAACATAAATGTTTAATTAATCGTTTGGCATGTAGCGAAAAATACATCATTCAAAAAGATCCTAAAATGGTGGGTGCACCGTTTAGTTACCCACACTCTCCTCCGACAACACCCCATCACCCTTGTCATCAAACCGCCTTCGACGCCCATTGTTGAACCACGGGTAGTTGTATTCAACATTTGGAGCGGTCTCTATGCTGATAAGAAATATGTTGCCCTTCACCATTCGAAAGTAAATCATGACAGTGTGTTCGACATGGTATCGGTGGTGGAGAGTCATGGTCAAGTCACCCGTAAAAATACCCCCTTCTTCGTTACGGTTCACTTCACACTGGAAATGGTTTCCAACAGGGTCGAATACCTCAATGATGTCGTCGACTTCATCGCCCCAAGTGTCCCAGAAGCTCTGGGGTATCCTCAACTCCCCTTCCTACAAGGAGAAAAAAAAAAAAACTAATTATAAACCAAATGATAACTAAAGTTCACATGATGTGCGACTTGACATAGGATTTTTAACCTGTTGAGGGTTCCATAGAAAGTTGAATCGCTTGTAGTGACGCCCCCAATTCCCAGCAGCCATGGAGGTGATTGAAAATACTTTTTGTAGTGAAGATATATAAAAGTGGAGTCACCCCTTTGTAAATCATCGTTCTTTATAAAGATATATGGTCATAGAACATGTTAAGCATATTTTTAAAAGAATTGAATAGAATTAAATAATGATTGTTAATACTTTCAAATAAAAAGAACTTACCATATGTATACGACTATATATTTGATTTTAGAGTTTTATGGAAATACATTATAATTCAGTGGCGGAACTAGAAAAATTAATATGGAGGGGCCAAAATAAAATTTTAAACATAAATGAAAGTATTTAATTTTTTTTGGTACATCTTAACAATAGACACACATATACACATAAATAATTATTAAATTAATACACATACTTATTGGGAATGAAGCCTCAAACAAATTTTAAATGTGACATTGTGGGGCAGGCGGTGCTATTTTGGGCATAAGTGTGACATTCCAACATGCACTGTATCAATTTTAATGTTTCTCCAATTTCACCTTTTTTTCTATTTATTGCAACTCTCGACCTTTCTTTTCTCATTTTAGGATTATTGTTAAGGGAATTGGTTTCTATAGATGGATAATGCTTTAACATATTTTCCAATGGGCGTTTCATGATTTTCTTTCCAAAAACAAATTTAAAAAATAGTAGAGAAAATAAGTTTTAATTTTTTTACACTTATATGAAATGAAAGTATAATAATAAACCTGCTTTAAGGAGAGAGAGAGAGAGAGAGAGAGTTTTTCTAAAGTAAGGAGAGAGAGAGTTGAAGAGTGAAGACCAAGCATTGGTTAAAACTTAAAATATAAGTATTATTTTGTAAAAATTGGTTGATATGGGAATCGAACCCTTGCTATGGAGATAAAAAAATGAAGTCTTCAGCCGCTGGGACAATACTTCATGTTAAACATTATGTTCACCGTTATATATATAACAATATAAGAGAAATAAAATACCCTATTACTCTTTATAATCTATAAGATTTTTCTAGGAATTGGGGGGGGCCATTGCCCTCCCCTGTCCTAACCTAGTACCGCCACTGCATTATATGTATATTTGACCGTTGGTCACATAAATAAATTATGCTATGAAATATTAATCACTCAATTAATTATTAAATTAAATTAGAGAAAATTAATGTCAATGTATTCAAATGAAAAGAGAACTTACCATATGTACATGACTATATATTTGATTTCAAAGTTTGTTTGTATGATGAAAGAAGAAGGATATTTGTCGGCTTGTCCCTTAGACAAACTATGTTATGGCATATTAATCACTTAATTAAATAGTATAAATAATTAGAGAAAAGTGTCAAGCATATTTTTAAAAGAACTAAGCAAAATTAAAAATTAAACTAAATATGCTCAAATAAAAAGAACTTACCTATAGTAAATTACTACAGATTCGATTTCAAAATTTGTTTGTTTGGAAAAATTCAAAAAACATTAGAAGCATCTTTGAAAATCGTCAAACTATGTTTGAAATATTAATCAATTAATTGGTAAAAATAATTAGAAACATGTTAAGCATATTTTTAAAAGAATATTTTTAAAAGAATTAAATAGAAATAAATTAAAAAATCCATGTGAATGTGTTCAAATAAAAAGAACTTATTTTCTGATGTACCAAAAAAAAAAAAAAAGAACTTACCTTATGAACATGCATGACTATATATTTGATTTCAAAATTTTTGTTTGGAAAAAACATCATAATATATTTCTAAGTTCGTCCGTTAGACAAATTATGTTATGGAATATTAATCACTTAATAATTGGTACAAATAACTTGAGAACATACTAAGCATATTTTTAATATAATTAAATAGAATTAAAAATGTAATGTGAATGGGTTCATATGAAAAGAACTTACATGCCAATATATTTGATTTCAAAATTTGTTAGTATGGAAAAAACATTAGATGAATCTTTTTTAGTTTATCCATTGAACAAACTATTTTTTATAATATAAATCGCTTAATTAATTGGTAAAATTCGTTAGAGAACAAGTTAAGCATATATGAGTATTTCATAGAATTAAATATAATTAAAAAATTAATGAGAATGGGTTCAAATAAAAAAAAATCACTTATGTACATGACTATATATATTTGATTTCAATTTTTTTTTTTGGAAAATACATCCAAGGATATTTGTTAGTTTACATCTTAGAGAAACTATGTTATGAAATATTAATCACTTAGTTAATTGAAAAAAAAAATTAGCGAACATTTTTCTTTCAAAAGAAATTTTTTATTGAATTCAAAGGGAGTTTGAAAAACAACTTTTCGTGGCAAAGGGCACAATTCAGTGCCATCAAAAATGAAAGCAACGCAAAGAACGTCTACGCCAAGAAAACAACAATACAAGCAAGATAAAAAATAACATACAAACAAAAAATGAAAAATCTCCAAAACAAACCTCTCTACCCACAAAAAACAAAACCCCTACAACGACATAGCTTTAGACGCGACAGCAACAACTTCGCGACCAACTCCAGTAGCAACGGCCACCAGAGCACACGTTAAGCAAATTTTTTAAAAGAATTAAATAGATTTAAAAAAATGAATGTGCAAAAGTTCAAATAAAAAAGAACTTACCATATGTACATGTTTGTATATTTTATTTAAAAATTTGTTTGTGCTGAAAAATCATTAGAATAAACTTTTTAAGTATGTCTCTTAAACAAACTATATTATGTAATATTAACTTCTTAATTAATTATTGAAAATCATTAGATAACATGTTATGCATAATTTAAAAAGAATTAAATACTTATAAAAAATTAATGTGAAAGAGTTCAAATAAAAGGAATCAATGATATGTACATGATTATAGATTTGATTTCAAAAACTTTTTGGATGGAAAAAATATTTAAAGGATATTTGTTTGTTTTTCCCCATAAAAAAATTATGTTATGAAATATTCATCACTTAATTAATTAGTAGAAATAATTATAGAACATGTTAAAAATAAATAGCATTGAAAATATTAATGTGAATGGGTTCAAATAAAAAGAACTTACCTTATATACATAACTATATATATATATTTGATTTCAAATTTTGTTTGTATGGAAAAATTATTGTGTTAAAATACTGCACATGCAAAAGAGCAACTATACTCTATCACAAAAGTAGTAAGGGAAAAGTCTTAGTTATCGACCCCAAGAGACTAAGGCATGAACGTCTACTTTTAGAGGAAAACTCATTGTCTAGGCAATCAAGGAGTTAGTTGGTTTTGATCATGAAAAGTAAAATAACTAACGCAATTGAAAAACAAATTGGAGAATCAAATAAAAGAAATTTCGAGATTGCTATGTAATCGAATCATATCCCTCTAAATTTATATATGTTATCTAAGAATCATATAAGAGTCAATCATGATTCTTACAATGGTAATAAGTCATCAGGCTATACCAACTAATTAACTAGCTAAGAACACTACCTACACTATATGTAGACATGCTTGCTTGAAAATGTGTAAAGAACGGAGAAAGTGTCTAGATGACGTTTCACAGTACACTATACTAGACAAGTTAAAAGCATACAAAGGTAATTCTAAAACCTCGGATCCGCAATGAGCAAGTTATTCCTAACTTCCAACACTCTATCTCTTTTTAGTTCTGTTAAATTAATATCTCTCCATGAGTGAACTAACTTACTTGTTATATGGTTAATTATGATGACATGTTGATCACCCCGGACTTAAAATAAGCCCAATAAGTGCTCACGCTTATGGGTCTTATGGGCTTGGAGGCTAGCTATGATCCCCCTTAAACCTAACGCAAGTTCATTAGACACGTGACCCCCCCCCCCCCTCCCCCCTAAGGGCCCTTAATTGATTGGTAAAAATAATAGTAGATCATGTTAAGCATATTATTTTAAAAATTATATAGAATTAAAAAGCTGATGTGAATGAGTTTAAATAAAAACAATTTACCTTATGAACATGTATGTATATTAGATTTCAAACTTTGTTAGTTTGAAAAAAACATTAGAATGATATCTGTATATTTTTCCCTTTAATAAACTTATTATGAAATACTAATTACTCGCCTGATCTTTAAAAGTAATAAGGGGACATGTTAAGCTTAGTTTTAAAGAAATAAAAATAAAAGGGTTTGATTGGTTTAGGGTCTCACAAAGAGTCCCCATATGATAGCTCAAGTGGTAGGAGCTAGAGGACATTTGGGTTGGGTAGGGGGAGGTCCAGGATTCGATTCCTGACGAGTGCAATTTATCTTTCCGATGTACAAAAAAAATGGTCTCACAAAGAGATGATAGAACATTTAGTTAATTGGGAGTTGGAGAACAATTATTTCATTCAGAACTATTACAGTGGTCATAGAAGTTTAGGTGGTTGTTAATATTGGAAAAAAAGAAAAATGCAAAGAGTTAAGGGTGTCAGGCACGAGAGATGATTCTGTCGCTTTGTATGTCTACTTTGTTACATATTAACGCATGAGTAGATAATTTCGGAAGAAAGAAATTCAAATTATGATGGAAGGCGTTAAGTATGGAGATTAAGGCTATTTTTAAGAAGTCTAACCGATAAGTTAGCTAAAAGCTGAAATCTTATAAGCTAGTTAAAAGTTGATAGCTAATAATTAAAAGTTACGTTGTAAAAAAGTGTTTGGTAAAACTAGCTTTTAAACAAGCTAAAACTGTAAAATGAAATAAAAGGGTATACTTGTCAATCAATTAAACATTTGTGAACAAAAGTAAAATATTTTTTTTTGAAAGAAAAAAACTAAAATATGATTAAATGTTTAATTGATTGTTTGGCAAGTAGCGAAAAATACACCATCCCAAAAAATCCTAAAATGGTCGGTGCACCGTTTAGTTACACACACTCTCCTCCGACAAAACCCCATCATCCTCGTCATCAAACCGTCTCTGACGCCCATTGTTGAACCACGGGTAGTTGTATTCAACATCTGGAGCGGTTTCTATGTGGATGAGGAATACGTAGCCCTTCAACATTTGAAAGTAAACCATGACAGTGTGTTCGACATGGTACTGGTGGCGAAGAGTCATGGTCAAGTCAGCCGTAAAAATACCTCCTTCTTCAACACGGTTCACCTCACAGTGGAAATGGTTTCCAACAGGGTCGAATACCTCAATGATGTCATCGACTACATCACCCCAAGTTTCCCAGAAGCTCTGGGGTATCCTCAACTCCTCTTCCTGCAATGAGCAAAAAAACTAATTATAAACCAAATGATAACTAAAGTTCACATAACATGCGACATATATAGGGTTTTTAACCTGTTGAGGGTTCCATAGGAAGTTGAATCGCTTGTAGTGATGCCCCCAATTCCCAGCAGCCATGGAGGTGATTGAAAATACTTTTTGTAGTGAAGATATATGAAAGTGAAGTCGGATCTTTGTAAATCATCGTTCTTTTTAAAGACATGGTCATAGAACATGTTAAACATATTTTTAAAAGAATTGAATAGAATTAAATAATTAATTATAATGCTTTCAAATAAAAAGAAATTACCTTATGTACACGATTATGTATTTGATTTCCGAGTTTGTTTGTAAGGAAAAAACATAAGAAGTATATTTTGACCGTTTGTCACATAAACAAAAACTCTCAATCAATTAGTAAATTAAATTAGTTAAAATTTTAAGCAAATATTTAAAATCATTTAATAGAATTAAATAAAATTAATGTGAATGTGTTCGAATAAAAAGAACTTACCATTACATCTATATCTATATACTTTAGAAAAGAGGAAGGTTGTGAGCCCCACCTCCATGACTTGGCACTTCAAGATTTACTCTCCAACACCCCCCTCTTTACGTGACAAGTGTCACCTTCTAATTGTTTTGAACCAAATTAATAGAAGCCCAATTTAATTTCAGTTTTTAAATGGAGACCCAATAATCAAATCTTAATGATTTTGTTTTTATGGTTTATGACTCACAATTTATTGCATTCACACGATAAACTTAACGAGGAGGGGTTTACATCATCAACAATTTATTATTTCCATTAATCAGTAAATAATTTCAGCTCTATGTAAGCATGGAAAATTCGAATTATTTGACTTCTTTTGCAACCAATAAAAACTGAATAATTTTCCTAATATGTTTTAAATGAAATTGAATGCAAAATGTGTAAATACATTAACCAAATCATTATTACAATAAAATTAAGTAGTTTACGCATAACATTGAATTAAAAAATTGAAGGCATATTGTGTAAACAGAATAATTTAATTGACCAAAACGCCGAGATGCTAATCATATTTAAATCATTCCTTATTTAAAATGGTGGAATTAATGATAATTACATGGTAAATTTGAATTCTGTCAAATATACACCACAATAAAATTAAGTGGTGTACGCATAACATTGAATAAAAAAATGAAGGCATGTTGTGTAAAGACTTTAATTTCATTGACCAAAATGCCGAGATGCTATTCATATTTAAATCATTTCTTATTTAAAATGGTGGAATTAATGATAATTACACCAAAATGCCGAGATGCTATTCATATTTAAATGCTATGCGTTTAATCGTGACAAGCAAAAGTCAAGAATGAATATGAACCTTCAATTCCGCATATAATTATTTTTTCGTTACAAACTAATCTCTTCGTTACTTTTTTTTCCCATTTTTTAAGATGATTATACCAGTAACCCTAATTCTCAAATTCCTATATAAATCACCTCATGGTATTCTTCAATTTCATAATTTTTTCCCACCAACTATTAGTTTTGAGATATACTTTGTTCGAATGGTAATCGACGATCTCGCCACCATCGATGTGGCTTAGTCCGAGCTTATATGGATCCAAGCTTCCATTTTCCATGGACATGATTCTTATGGATGACAAGGTAAATCACTTTTCACATAAACATCATGTTTTACGTCCTTTTTTGCTTAATCTATAAATCTCTTATGTTCTCATTTTAATGAATTTCAGGGTTGTAAGATTTATGCGACCGTTAGGAAGACTCTGATATACCGATTCCAATCTTTGCTAAGAAATCTTCAATCTGGAAAGTCAACATGACAATTGAAAATAAAAAAGTTGGGTACCTACAACTTAAAGATGAAATCATTGAGTGTTTACTCCTATGGTTTAAAAATTAATTTGAAGTAAATTTCCCATAAGTTATGGCCACAGATATGTAACAGAATTAGTTTATTGTGTAGAGATTTCGGATCCCTCACAATATATGGCCACAGTTATAGGTCATAATTCACTCCATTTATTTAACGGTTTTTTACTTTTTAATTAGGGAATCAATTAGAAATTTGATATCAAAAAATATATAAAATCCACGTGGTAGGCAGCATTGTGCATTCACCTACACCATGGAACAAAACGTTCAGAAGGTAGGTTCTGTTGATGCTAGGGCAAAGAGAAAAGCAATATTATCAAATAGAAGAGATTGTGGTACCTCATCAAGTTCATCAAACCCCAATTCTTCTACCTTAGATATCAATACTTAAGCTCTAGATACACCTCCTTCAATTTCAAGAAAATTTTTCTCAAGTACTGCAAAGATCTCTTCAAAACACCACTCCCAACAAGTCAATAGCAGTGCAAAAAAACCAAGGGCTAAAGCATGTCAACCCCTTTCAAAAGATGAAAATTCTAAATGGGGGTAAGAAAAATTCTGTTGAAGTAGTAAGATATTTAGCTGAGGAAGTTGGCATTAATGAATTTTTTTTGGGTAAAGTCATTCTACTGAATCCCCATATTCTGGTCCAGCGCATTGACATTTCATGGAATACTCGATATATGTTTCTTAGCAAAGAGTTGGGTGCACCCAGAGATAGTGTTGTGAAAATGGTCAAAAAAACACCCTCAGCTTCTACATTACAGCATAGATTATGGATTACTCCCTAGAATAAATTTCCTAAGGAGCATAGGAATGAAAAATCCAGATATCTTGAAAGTCTTGACTAGCCTTACACTGTATTATTCATGTAATTGGAGTCCTAACAAAAAAAAATCAATATTTCTCATTTAATTTTATTTTCTAATTTAATTTATTTGCCTTATTTCGTTTAATTTCCTTCAGATCTTCGTATAGAGGATGAAGAATTACAGAACTTATGTCTGATTGAGATTGAAAAAATATTGCAAGGCAATGGAAGGTCACTCAAGGAATTTCCATGTTTACCATACCCTAAATTTTCAGAAATTCATAATTTTGAAAATAGATTCGCTGCAGATGAGTTGAATTATAATAGGGATGAAATGGTAAAGATTCATGATGAATTGGTCAGTTCTCTTACTTCAGAGGAAGTCGTTCAGAAATTATCGGTTCAGCTATCAATTCTTCATATTTGTGGAAGCATTGCAAGGTAATGAAGTTGACTATTAATATGAGATTGCAAAATGCTACATCGACTTCTTCAGCAGCAGAAATAAAAGAGTTTGCAGATTGGTTGCTTCAAGTGGGAGATGGTACAGTTAAAACGATTGATGAGGAAGAAACACTTACTGAGATTCCTCCAGATCTTCTTATTGAACAGTGTAAGGAACCGTTGCTTGAATTAGTTAATTTTGCATATCCAAAACTTGCAAATAATTTGCAAAAAAATTCATTCTTTCAAGAAAGAGCAATCATTGCACCAACACTTGAATGTGTAGAGGAAATCAACAACTTTATGTTAGCAATGATTCCTGGTGATGAAACAGAATATTTGAGTTGTGATACTCCGTGCAAGTCAGACAAAGATTCGGGTGTCAATGCAGAATGGTTTACATCTGAATTCCTAAATGATTTCAAATGCTCTGGAATTCCAAACCATGCAATTAAACTGAAAGCCGGTGTCCCTATCATGCTCATTAGAAACATAGACCAAGCTACAGGGTTGTGTAATGACACTCGAATGATAGTCAATGCTTTGACTAAATATATAATTGTTGCTATTGGTTTGAATGGAAACAATATGGGTGAAACAACATTTATTCCAAGGATGAGCTTAACTCCATCTAATTCTGACATCTCATTCAAATTCCAGCGCAGACAATTCCCTGTTGCTCTATGTTTTGCAATGACTATAAATAAAAGTCAGGGGCAATCTTTATCTCATGTTGGACTGTATTTGCCAAGACCTGTCTTTACTCACAGACAGTTATATGTTGCACTTTCTAGAGTTAAATATAGAAAAGGGTTGAAGATGCTCATCATAGATGACGAAGGAGTTGTAACTAACACTACACGCAACGTAGTGTATCAAGAAGTCTTCGATAATATTTGACATGTAAGTGTTTATTTATCTTACATTTAATTTCAATTTCAATGGTAGAAATAGAAAAACTGATATGGTTAATCTCTTTATTGTTTTACAGCATAAAAAGATATCAAGCAAGTTATTGATCATCTAATTTGAAGGTGTATAGACGTTTCTATAAGGTTAGCTTACACTTTCCAATTATACACAGTTCATATTTGTATTAGTTACTGATTATTACACTAATAATTTTCCCTTCCTTTCTAGGTTCTATAGCACAAATATGCTTGATTGACAACAAGCTCGGTTATGAAGTCTTTATCATTAACCATGGACTACAATTTCGAATTAGGGTTCATGTTGCTGTCATTGTTATTTTTATCTTATTTCAATTTCCATGTAATGCATTACGTTAAAACGTGTTTTTTATTTCTATTCAAGTGTAGTCCATGTGAGGTATCTACAACCTCATTGAATAAATATATTTACTATGGTCAATTCATCTACATGTTTGTAACATATGTTCTGTTCCATATTTTGTATATATACTTACTGAAAAGAGACTAAACTAAGTTAAAAACACATTACTACTGATTTATCTTTACAATAAAATTAATCACCGTGCAACGCACGGGTAAAGAACACTAGTGACTATAGATTTGTTTTCAAAGTCAAAGTTTTTATGATGAAAGAATTAGAAGGATATTTGTCGGTTTGTCCCTTAGAGAAACTACGTTATGGAATATTAATCACTTAATTAATTATTAGAGACAATTAGAGAAAAACGTTTAGCATATTTTTAAAATAATTAAATAAAATTAAAATATTAGAGTAAATATTCTCAAATAATATGAACTTATCTAATGTAAATTACTGTAGATTATATTTTAACATTTTTTTGTTTGGAAAAATTCAAAAAACATCAGAAGCGTCTTTGTAGGTCGTCAAAATATGTTATGAAATATTAATCACTTAATTAATTGGTAAAAATAATTAGAAACATGTTTAGCATATTTTTATATAATATACGGGGCTAACCGCTCATTTGTAACAAAAAAAAAAATATTACAGAATATATTTTGTTCAAGGGACAAGCTTAAAAAGAGTCTTCTAATGTTTTTTACATACTAACAAATTTTGAAATCAAATATATTGACGTGCAGATAAGGTAAGTTCTTTTCATATCAACCCATTCACATTAATTTTTTAATTCTATTTAATTATTTAAAAAATATGCTTAATGTGTTATCTAATTATTTGTACCATTTAATTAAGCGATTAATATACCGTAACATAGTTTGCCTAAGGGACGAACTTAGAAATATATTCTGATTTTTTTCCCATACAAAAATGTTTTAAAATCAAATATATAGTCATGTATACATAGAGGTAAGTTCTTTTTTATTTGAACACATTCACATGAACTTTTTTTATTTCTATTTAAGTCTTCTAATATTAATCACTTAACTATTGGTTTAAATCGTTAGAGAACATGTGAATTGGTTCAAATAAAAAGAACTTACCTTATATACATGACTATATATTTGATTTATTTATTTTTTTCGGAAAAACCATCCAAGGATATTTTCTAGTTTATATCTCAGACCAACTATATGTTATAAAATATTAATCACTTAGTCAATTGAAAAAAAAAATATAGAACATGTTTTTTTCGAAAGTAAAATTTTATTGAATTTAAATGGAGTTGTGGAACAAGTCCTTGCGACAAAGGACACAATACAGCGCTATAAAGGATGAAAGGCAAAGAAAGCAATGCAAACAACGTCTACGTTAGGAAAATGATTATCCAAGCAAGAAAACAACAACATACAAACAAAAAATACAAAATTGCAAAAACCAAACGTCTCAACACAAAAAGCACAAAAAAACAAAACCCCAACAACGACATAGCTTCATACGCGACAACAACAATTTCATAGCCAACTCCAACAACAATGACTATTGGAGAACATGTTAAGCAAAAGTGTTAAACAATTAAATAGAATAAAAAAACTAATGTGAATAGGTTCAAATTAATAGAATTCTGGATGTTTCGCGATCTATTGCTTCTACGGGTGTGCTCTAGTGGATCAGTCACGAATTTGGAGGCACCCTAATGTTAATTTTGTTAAATTGAATGTTGTTGTTTCACCTTGGAAGGAGGGATGAGGATATGGAGCTCTACTACATGATGAGAATGGAGAAGTGATTGTAGTTGTTGTCTCTAAGGATCAGGTGGATTTAGGTACTGAATTTGCGGAATCAATTACCCTTAGGAATGGACTGAAGCTAGCCAAGGAATGGGCTTTCAGCGGGTTTGTCCCGAATTAGATTGTCTCAGACTTGTAAATGCAATTACTGTAACAGAGGTGTTTTTCTCTTATCCCTAGTTGCGAAAAATATTAAGGCTTTGGCATCCTTTTTTCTCTCTATTTCTTTTCATCATATTTATAGATAGGCTAATTTTTTAGCTCATAACTTGGTGAAGTTTGTTGGTTTTCATCTTGGTGTTGTGTGGACTAACAATGTTCCTGTGATTTTCTATCATTGTTTTTTGAAAGTAGAAGAATTAATTGATAGATAATGATCGATAGTACAAATGTCACATAACAATGTGAGCAAAAGTCCCTCAAATGATATAAAGAAAACCTAAAAACGACCTCATCCCATAAAACATTACAATTCAACACACTAACCCAGAGCCATAACCATAAGGGTCTAACTCCTAATCAAGCATTAAACGACCAACGAGAGGAGGCATCTATCGGGGACCTAGATGTAGCGAGAGGAAGCCTCACAAACCCAACAAAAACAGAACATCTCCTCGGCATTGGGAGGACACGAATTAGCACAAGATATCGACCAAAGACAGAACAAAACTAGAAGGAGAGATCGGCAAGAGCCCTGTTTGATAGAACGCCCTCTCACTCTCTCCCTCGCATGCAGTAGAAACCCAAGCTTGTCCATTGAAAAATCCAGCTAAGAAAAGGGAAATGAAGGAAAGATTTTTCCGGAATTGAAATAGACCCAACTAAAACCCCAATAGCTATGGTGCCACCAAGACTCATTATTCCTTTGTTGGGACCAATTCAGCATAATGAAACTCCTCAAAAGGGTCCTCAGTGGATGGATCTAGCTTAGACGTGTCGCTATAAGATGAATCGTCCCCTGTGTTAAGAAATTGATCAGCAGTTTCCCCCTCCAACTCATTCAACACCAACATCGACATTGATTCAAATAACATTAGGTTCTCAGACAAGTCATTTTGTCATGGGAGGGGGGAACAAAAAAGGGAATTTTACCCCTCTGCCTATCATGAAGTATAATATTTAGGGCAGTCATCAGGTCAGGCTTACCTCCCTTCAAAAATTCTTCACAAGAACTGGTGTGCTATCTCAGATCTAGATTTTCATGCATTCTTTGACAAATCCAAAGTGTACAGACCCAAAGTTTTTTCCCTATTCATTGTGTTTTATCAACGTGGATTCAACGAAAAACATAAGACAAAAGCCAAAACCAAAGGTGACGAGTCCCCTTCTTGCCAATGAAACAGAGGCACCAAGCACCACAACTTTTACATCAAGATAGCTTCCCCCACATCAGATCTGGTACGATGAAAACAGGGGAAAGCAGAGGACCACATCAACACTGGAGATGAAAACACGGGGAGCGAATAGAGGGATCGACAGAGCATAATAGAGAGAGATCGGCAAGGGCGGTCACCGCCACCTTATTGAAGGCTAAAGAATCAATTCGGGATGCCAAGTACCGCGAAGAGCAGGTCACCAAATCTCAGGAAGATGGAGAAGGAGAAGAGAGGGTGAAACACTAGAAGAATATTTTTAAGTTTGTCTCTTGAACAAACTATATTATGTAATATTAACTAATCAATTAATTATTAAAAATCATTAGTGAACATACTATGCATATTTTGAAAATAATTATATACATGTGAAAAATGAATGCGAATGAGTTCCAATAAACCGAATTTACCATATGTACATGACTATAGATTTCATTTCAAAATTTGTTTATATGGAAAAACAAAGCATTGAAAGGATCTTTGTCACTTTGCCCCAAACAAAAAATTATAATCATAGCTTAATTAATTAGTAAAAATAATAAGAGAACATGTTTATAATAATTGTAAAAAGAAATAAGTAGGATTAAAAATATTAATATGAATGGGTTCATATAAAAAGAACTTGCATATAACTACAGATTTGCTTTCAAATTGTGTGTGTATGGAAAAAATATTGCGTTAAAACAACGCACAGTAAAAGAGTAATTGCACTCTATTATAAAAGTAGTAAGGGAAAAGTCTCAGCTATTGCCTCAAGAGGCTAAGGTATGAACGTATACTTTTAGAGGAAGACCCATTGTCTAGGAATTCAAGGAATTAGTTGGTTTTGATCATGCAACATTCTATTATAAAAGATAAGGAAAAGTCTCAGTTATTGAACTCAACATGCTAAGGTATGAACGTCTACTTTTAGAGGAAGACCCAATGTCTAGGCAATCAAGGAATTAGTTGGTTATGATCATACAAAGTAAAATAACTAAAGCAATTAAAAACAGATTCGAGAATCAGATAAAAGAAATCTCGAGGTTGCTAAGTAGTCGAATCATATCCCTCTAAATTTATATTTGTTATCTAAGAATCGTATGTGAGTTAACTATGCTCCTTAAAGTGTGGTAATAAGTTGCTAGGCTATACCAACTACCAAGCCAAGAACGCTACCTACCGAAAATTGTCACATTGACATGGTTGCTTGAATAGGCTTAAAGAACGGAGAAGTGTCTAGGTGACATGTCATATTACACTATATTAGACGAGTTGAAAGCATACGAAGTTAATCCTAAAACCTTGCCAAGGAGTGAGTTATTCCTAACTTCTGGCACTCTATTCCTTTTAAGTTTCGAATTAATTCCTCCTCCACGAGTGAACTAACCTACTAGTTATATGGTTAATTACGTTGTCATGTGTTTAAGTACGAAAAACAAATGTGAACACAATAAGAAACTAAATAATAAACATTTATAAAATCGGCGTTCAAATCATCTTCTACCTCCCCCAAGAGTGCGTTTCCTAAGTTTAAAAAATCACTTTTAACTACTACGACCGTTGCCCATTGTATGTGCTCTTATTTTTCGAATTTATATATTACGCTTAAATTTGTTTTAGGTCCCTCTATTTCAATGCTTCTTTGGGTTAGACCCTAGAAGTTTTTTAGTTTGGAAAACACCCATAAATGAAAAATAATACTGCGTTTTTAGTCTTTGCCGTGATGTCGTCCAAGTTGGTTAAAAAAGAAGTGACAGTAGAAATATAAATGAAAATTTAAAAATATCCAAGAGGAGATGCAAACCCTCCAACATGAAACTTAAGGGGCAAAACCTTTACCATTAGACTAGAAGCTTTGTTATTGTCTTAGGTACTGAATTTAATATATATCTCATTTAAGTTGACGTTGTTACTTATTCATGTAAAAATTGTTAGGAGAAATAGAGAAGATGAAGAGAGAGCATAAGAGAAAGATGTGTTAGGGTTTCATTGGAGGCAAACAATAGTCCAAAAGTATTACAATAAGAGACAAAGCAAAGTATAAATAGGTCAAGAGTAAAAGACTATACTACTCATAAAACCTAAATAATAAAATAAGGGAACATTGTCTAGCTAACATCCCCCTCAAACTCACAATGCATCAACAGGAACAAGAAGCTTCGAGAGTTTGCCAATCAAGAAACAAAAACGCCTAGCAGAATGAGACTTAGTAAACAAGTCAGCAAGCTGCATGGAGGAGGACACAAAGGGCAAGGTGGTAGTCCCCTGTTGAAAATGATGTCTAGTGAAATGACAATCAATCTCAATTGCTTGGTGCGTACATGAAAGACTGAGTTGCGAGTGATTTGGATGACACTCATATTATCACAATACATAGGAGTAGGTGCAGAAAGGGAGACACCCATGAATTCAAGTAGCCAACGCAACCAAACAATTTCTGCAGTAGTGGATGCCATGACACGATATTCAGCTTCGGTAGAAGATCGAGAGACAACAGCTTGCATCTTAATTTTCCAAGAAATAAGAGAATCTCCAAGGAAAATGCAAAAACAAACTGTAAATTTTCTATCAAAGGAAGAATCAGCCCAATCAGCATCAAAGTAAGCACGCAACTCCAATAAGAGCCTTTGAAACTGAGTGCCCTGAAGATAACGAAGAATGCGAAGAACAACTGCCCAATGAACTGTAGTAGGGGAGAAAACAAACTAACTAACAACATGCACTGCATAGGCAATGTCGGGTCTAGTAATGGTAAGATACACCCAGCTGCCAACAAGAGTGTGATACAGAGTATGATCTTCCAAAGGGACACCATCATATGAGTTACATCGAGTATTCAGTTCAAGAGGAGTGCCAACTGTTCGAGTATTAGAGAGATGCGCTTGTGCAAGAATAGTGGCAATATACTTAGATTGAGAGAGCAGATAACCTCGAGGGGAATAGTCAACCTCAATTCCTAGAAAGTAATGAAGAGTACCCAAATATTTAATCTCAAATTGTTTAGCCAATTGAAGTTTCAAATTCGTAATCCCAACAACATCATCCCCAGTAATAATCATATCATCAACATAAAGAGAGGGAAAAATACGACCATGAAGAGAGCATTTGACAAACAATGCAGAGTCCTAGGGGCTGGAGGTGAAACCAAGGGATTCAATCACTATGGAAACTTCTCAAACCAAGCATGAGGGGCTTGTATAAGCGCGTAGAGAGTCTTCTTCAATTTACAAAATGCACTTGGATTATGAGAAACACCTGGTGGAGGAACCATATAAACCTCTTCCAGTAGATCACCATTCAAGAAGGCATTTTTAACATCTAGTTGGGAAATATGCCACTGACGAACATATGCAACGCCAATAAGGGTCCGAATAGTTGTTATTTTAGCAACATGAGCAAAGGTTTCTTCATAATCCATACCATACTGTTGAGAAAACCCCTTAGCATTTAAACGAGCTTTGTATCTCTCAGTTGACCCATCAGACTTGGTTTTGATCTTATAAACCCAATGATAACCAATTGTAGTTTCTTCTGGTGGGAGAGAGACAAGTTACAAGCATTTATCTTGTGTAGAGCAGAGAGTTCTTCTACCATAGCCTACTGCCAACAAGGATCAAGAACTGTCTCTGTGTAGGAGGAGGGCTCAGACAAGCTATGAATAGAGGTTAAAAATGAAGCAAATGAAGTGGAATAGAGAGAATAAACAGAATCAGGCTTTTGAGTGCACTTACGGTCACGTTGAGGACGATGAAGTTGAGGATCTACAATCCCATAAGCTGCTTGGGGACGCATCGGGACAGATGAAGCTTCAGGAGTAGCAGAACTACTAGTGTCAACCCTGAAAATCTCAACATGAGAGTTAGTTTGACTATGGGGAACAAGAGGAGAATCTGTGATGGCCGAATATGTAAAAAAGGGATCAATGCGAATGAGATCAGATTTGGTAAGATTATGTGGACTAGAAGGAACAGTGTAAAAAGGAATATGTTCAAGAAACACGACATGGCAAAATACATACACTTTTTTACTTGTAGGGTCATAACCAAGAAAGACACAAATTGATGAATGAGATGACAACTTACTGCGTTCTACATACAGATGAAGAACCAAGAAAGTAGAACCGAAGACTCGCAATGTAGAATAATCAGGAGCATAACCATATAGTTTTTCATTAGGGGACAAATATGAAGTGAGACATGTAGGGATTAGGTTAATAACATGAACAGAAGTGAGGAAAGCTCCCACCCCCCCCACCCCCCCAAAACTCACTAGAAACAGAAGCAGGCAGGAGAAGAGAACGAGCAGTTTCAACTATATGACAATGTTTTCTTTCAGCAACTCCATTCTGTTCAGGAGTATCGGTACAAGAGGTTTGCTGAGAAGTACCGTTAAATGCAAGGAGTTCTGTAAACTTGTTAGAAGTATACTTACCACCTAAATCACATTAAAAGCACTTAATAACAACATTATGTTGAGTTTTAACCATAGCACGAAACATATGATAGACAGTTATAAAATCAGAATGATGTTTCATAAGATAAACCCAATAGTAATGGGTGCAATCATCAAGGAAAGATACATAATATCTAAAACCACCTTTAGTAGCAATTGGGGATGGACCCCATACATCATAATGAATTAAGTCTAAAGGTGCAACAGAAATTGAAACACTTTTACTAAAGGGAAAAGCAAAAACTTAGCAAGTTTGCAACCACAACAATCAAAAATATCATTAGCTTGCAACTTTCTTAAAGCTTATATAGAAACTAAGTATTTCAAACCGGAGGAAGAAACATGACTAAGACGAGTGCCATAAATAAAACTTAGAAGAGGATGGAGTCAAATGAATAGACGACAGGTCAGCACTAGTAGCTGCAACATCTGGACTTTGTAGCTCTTCCAAAACATAAAGTCTCACATATCTACGACATGTCCCAATTAGTCTCTGCGACCACAAATTCTGCACATAACAATATGTGGAGGAAAATGAAAGTAAGCAACCAGAATCACATAACTGACTTATAGAAATAAGACTCACACATAACTTAGGAATGTGATAGACATCTAGAATAGATAAACGAGATGTGGAAACAGAACCAATACCTGCTACAGGCAGAGGTGTGCCATCAACATTTACAATAGGTACAGTTGAAACAAGGTGTAAGGACACAAATGATTTGAAATCAGGTGACATGTGATGACATGCTCCAGAGTCAAGGATCCACAAGGATGGAAATATACCTAATGGACTAGTTGAGGACAAACCTATGTTGGACCCGACAGAAGCTTGTGCGGCAAACATAACAGACATGGAATATGAGTGCGTGGAAAACGGTACATGCATGGCAGACGATTGTGCAGCAAGAAATTTGTTGAATTGTTGAGCAAGGTCATCTAAGGAAGGACCACAAACATATTTTCTCTCATCAAACATAGGAGTAGCTGCATTAGTATTAGGTGCTTTAGGCCTGAAGTTCTTAAAGTTGCTTTGGTTGAACTGACTTTGAGGTTTCCATTGAGCGGATTCTTATGTTTGATGTGCCTTGTTCATCAGCTTTGGGAATTGGGCTTTCCAATGCCCTTTTTGCTTACAAAAGCTAAACTCATCAAGACCAACTTTTCCATGAGATTTTCCTTTAAAATGAGGAAGAACAGAATAGAAGAATTTGGACTTGGGAGAATTCCTTTGTTAACTTTTCCTTTATCAGATTCAGAGCTAAAGCGAACTTCCTCAGTTAACAATTCACTAACCACTGAATCAACAGATGGAAGAGGATTACGATGCAGAATCGATCCACGTTGTAAGATCAAGATTTGGTCATGTGGTACAACTCTATGTTTTGATGATAACAAGTATTTATTTGTGGATGAACAACTATGATACTCTAATATTTGTCTTGAGTGTTTTGACAAACAGGTTCTGATTCTGACACCAGAAGATATATTCGTCAGAAGATCTGAGGATCAGAAGATCAGAAGGATCAGAGGATCTGAAGATCAGAGGATCAGAGGATCAGAAGATCAGAGGATCAGAAGAACTGAAGATCAGAAGATCTGAGGATCAGAGGATCTGAGGATCAGAAGATCTGAAGACCAGAGGCTCTGAAGGTCCAGAAGCAGAAGTTACGAAGGTCAGAGGATCCAAGCTTCCCTCTGACTCTGATCACCAAGCTTCACAAGTTCCAACACGAAGCATTCCTCTGATCAGAAGTCATTGGTTAAAGGCAAATGTCTCTATCAAGAAGTACAAGAGCAGTGTAATATTCTGAAAAGCCTACCTACCAAGGTTCAGCCACAGCAGGTTCTGGAAGTTCCAGAAATGCCATCCAACGGTCATATTCTCTCAACAGAAATATCCTTTGCACCTTGGACTATAAAAGGCTGAAGAAAAGAAGAAAGCTAAGAGAGAGAAACCAAGAGCTGCAATACAAGAAAAGATTCAAGCCTCTACTTTCTTCATCTGTTCTTATTTAGTTTACACTCAGCTTATTTAGAAGCAAACCTTTGTAAACACCAACCTCAAACAGTTGTTTGATTTTCCTTAAGGGACCGGGTAGGTCAGTATCCTTAAGAAGACTAAGAGAGTGAATCTTAGTGGTGATTCCTTTAGGAGATCAAGGTTGATCGGATCCTAGAGAAGACTAAGAGAGTGAATCTTAGTGTGAGCTAAGTCAGTGTATTGTTAGTCACTTGTATGTTTCAAGTCAAGTGCAGTTGTAACAATTATCTGATTAGTGGATTGCCTTCATTCTAAGAAGGAAGAAATCACCTTAACGGGTGGACTGGATTAGCTTGAGGGATTTATCAAGTGAACCAGGATAAAATACTTGTGTGCTTCTCTCTTCTCTCTATCTTTATCCGCTGCACCATCTATCTTAGAGAAACCGAAAAGATTTACTTTAAATCTTAAGGGGAAAGTTTTTATATTGAAAACGCTATTCAACCCCCCCTTCTAGTCGTTTTTCACACCTTCACACGTATCCCCTCAAAATCATTCCGAAGAGCCAATAGAAATTGAACTAGATGTTGTTCCTCTCTACGTTTAGTGCACGGTGCAAAAGCACTCAGTTATGCAGATTCAATGAGAGCCAACTGGTCCCAGAGGTCAGACATAGCATAATAGAACTCTTGGATGCTCATGTTATCTTGTTGAAGATCCCGAATGTCAATTTCCAGCTGATATTGCTTTGCGAAATTGGACTGCGCGTATAGCTTTTTCAAATGATCCCAAACCTCCTTTGCTGTTTCAAATTTTGATAACTGAAAGCCAATAGACTGCATAACATAATTATTAATCCAAGTAATGCTCTTTGAATTATTTGCTTCCCAAGATTCGAGCTCCGTTTCATATTTTCCATTTTTCTTGTCTTTTGGTGTTTGAGAAGTTGCAGAAACATAACCCCACATTCTTTTGCCTCTCAAATTGTTTTTCGATACATAGCTCCAATATGGATAATTTTTACCATTCAATTGCACACTAATAGCGTGAAGAGAATCATCTTTTTCACCAGCCATTGCAAATAGAGATGAACAAATATAAATAAAGAGAGGTACGTAAGAATTACCCAACTTGAAGGCAAAATCTGATGCAAGAGAGTGACCTTGATAGAAAGTACAAAACAGAAGCAGAAGTAACACATCGACAATAACTTTTCAAAAGGGGACACACATACAGTAAGTATTTAATTTCAATTTGCCCAACCACCAATTTAATTTCAATCTCAACCCAATATCAATTCCAGAGATAATAGCAAAACAACGAAGCAAGGAATTAACCCAGAGATAATGCAAGGCAACAGAGCAATGAAATCAACCAAAAAGAGAATTGCCTAGTGGAGGCGTGGAGCATATGCAATTTGTCGTGGAGCATCACACAATCAAAGGTGCAATATCATAGCACTTTGATCTACTAACCTAGGAGAAATAGAGAAGATGAAGAGAGAGCATAAGGGCCCGTTTGGTATGATGTATAATATAAGACCTGATAAATTTTTAATACCATACAACATTTGGTCATACACTGTATAATTTGGTAGCAACACTAGAGGTGTGGTAGTGGTGCTATTGGAAGATGATGATGGTGGCAGTGATGGTGGATGATGGTGGCGGCGGCGGTAGTGGCAGTGACAGTGGTGGTGGATGGTGGTGTTAGTGGCGGCGGTGGCGGTGGAGGGTGGGCGCGGTGGCAGTGGAGGTATGAACGTATTAACGATGGCAGTGGTGGAGCATGGTGGTGGCGGCGGTGATGGTGGTGGTTGCGACGGTGGCGGTTGTAGTGGTGGAGGCGGTGGTGGTGGAGGGTGGTTGTGGTGGTGGTGGTGGTGGTGACGGCGACGGTCGTGGTGGTGGTGGTGGCAGTGACGGTCGTGGTGGTGGAGGGTGGTTGTGGTGGCTGCAACAGTGGTGGTGGTGGTGTCGGCGACGGTGATGGTGGTGCCAGCGACGGTGGTGACGGCAGTGATGGTGGTGGTGGTGGTGGTGGCAGCGACGGTGATGGTGGTGGAGGTAGTTGGGATGGCAGCGACAGTGGTGGTGGTGGTGGTGTAGGCACAGTGGTGGCGGCAGTGACGGTGGTGGTGGCGGTAGTGGTGGAGGCGGTGATGGTGGAGGGTGATTATGGTGACGGTTGATTAAATATATTGAAGTAGTTTATACATTGCACTCTTATCATGTCTTATCCATCATCTGTAGGGTGGATTAAATAATCAATCATTTTGATGTATAAGAGGAGATTGACGTATAAGCTTATACAATACAATGTGAGCACCAAACAATGGATAAGCTCATAATGTATTATATAAGCTTATACTATCATGCCTAATACGGTGTACCAAACGAGCCTTAAAGAGAAAGATGTGATATGGTTTTATTGGAGGCAAACAATAGTCCAAAAGTATTACAGTAAGAGATAAATTAAAGCAAAATATAAATAGGTCAAGAGTAAAAGATTATACTACTCATAAAACCTAAATAATAAAATAAGGTAATATTATCCAAGAAAAATGTCATAAAGCGTCACAACTAAGATTTAAACACAATATGTGGTGGTTAATAGGCAGTGGCGGTACTAGGTTAGGACAGGGGAGGGCAATGGCCCCCCCCAAATTCCTAGAAAAATCTTATAGATTATAAAGAGTAATAGGGTATTTTATTTCTCTTATATTGTTATATATATAACGGTGAACATAATGTTTAACATGAAGTATTGTCCCATCGGCTGAGGACTTCATTTTTTTTTATCTCCATAGCAAGGATTCGATTCCCATATCAACCAATTTTTACAAAATAATACTTATATTTTAAGTTTTAACCAATGCTTGGTCTTCACTCTTCAACTCTCTCTCTCCTTACTTTAGAAAAACTCTCTCTCTCTCTCTCTCTCTCCTTAAAGCAGGTTTATTATTATACTTTCATTTCATATAAGTGTAAAAAAATTAAAACTTATTTTCTCTACTATTTTTTAAATTTGTTTTTGGAAAGAAAATCATGAAACGCCCATTGGAAAATATGTTAAAGCATTATCCATCTATAGAAACCAATTCCCTTAACAATAATCCTAAAATGAGAAAAGAAAGGTCGAGAGTTGCAATAAATAGAAAAAAAGGTGAAATTGGAGAAACATTAAAATTGATACAGTGCATGTTGGAATGTCACACATATGCCCAAAATAGCACCGCCTGCCCCACAATGTCACATTTAAAATTTGTTTGAGGCTTCATTTCCAATAAGTATGTGTATTAATTTAATAATTATTTATGTGTATATGTGTGTCTATTGTTAAGATGTACCAAAAAAAATTAAATACTTTCATTTATGTTTAAAATTTTATTTTGGCCCCTCCATATTAATTTTTCTAGTTCCGCCACTGTTAATAGGAGAGGTTTTAACGTACCACTAAGTCAAAGGTTGTAGTTATTCATGTGTAGGAATATCACTTTGTTTTGAAATTTATATTTAAGGCTTAATTGTATTTTTGCTCCCTCATCTTTCATTGTTGTGCAAAGTCTCTCCCTCATGTTTAAAATGAGCAAATTCCCTCCCTCATGTATTAAGTTGTTAAATTTTGCTCCTTCCGTTAGTCAGCTGTCTGAAAGCTAACAACGTTTGCTATTTTCACCTCCCCTTTTACTATCTGCACCACCCACACTAAATTAAAAAATATATATTTTATTTTTTTTCCATAAAAAAAAATTATTTTTAAATTTATATATTCAATGTCATCTTCTTCTCTGCCCCAACCATGAACCACCACCGCCACCCAAAACGCCACCGCCAAGCCTTGGAAATTCACATCAAACAACCCAGAAAATTCTTTGTTGTTGCAGCACCCCAAACCCATCATTTTCTTCTCCCCACTTCTCCTTCAACCCACAACCATCACAATGCCACTTTCTCTTCATCCATTTTAATTACAACACCACTACATCCAAGTCCATCTCAATTTCTGCTGTAACACCACACCGTCACCCACAACGCCACCGCCCTCAATCCCAACCTAGCCAAGCCCATGAAAGTCGCATTAAATAACCCAGAAAACCCTCCATCATTCCTTCTTCTTTATCACCAAGAAAAGAGGGAAATTAGAGAGTGACCTGCACGCCCTAAGTGTTGACGTGGAGATGATCAACGATGAGGAAACGGAAGCGAGAGGAGTCAAGGTTGTTGCCCGACCCGATGACCCGCTTCGATGGGAACCCGGAGAGCTTCAAGGCGACGTAGGTGAGCACATCGATGGAGTTGGAAACGATGATGAGGACAGAGTCCGGGGAGTAACGGATTCGTCGGCGATCTGGCGAGCTCCGATAGTGACGATGATGAGATCGAAGCCGGCGGTGACAGAGTAGTCGACAGAGGCGCTGATCCGGGTGCGGGGGAGGAAGGCAGTGGCGTGCTGGAGGTCGAGCATCTCGCCGTGGAGCTTGTCAGGCTTGTTGTCGACGATGGATAGCTCGTCGGTGAGGTCTTGGGTGAGGACGGTTTGGGCGATTGCCATGCCGACGTTTCCGGCGCCGATGACAGAGATCTTGGTGTGGCGTTTGGTGGGGGAGGGAGGGGCGGCGTAGGTGATGGGCTTGAAGAAGGCTTCGGTTAGGGACAGAGAAGAAGATGAGTGGATGGGTTTTTTTTTATACATTGAACATATAAATTTAAAAATAAATTATATATTTTTTAATTTAGAGTATGTGGTGCATATAGTAAAAGGAGTGGTGAAAATAGCAACCGATGTTAGCTTTAAGACGGCTAACTAACGGAATGAGCAAATTTAACAACTTAATACATGATGAAGGGAATCTGCTCATTTTAGACATGGGAAAGGGACTTCACACAACAATAAAAGATAAGGAAGCAAAAGTGCAATTAAGTCTATATTTAATTGTGCCAATGTATAATAAACTGAGCTAATAGCTTAGTGGCAATAGCCTTAGATACTTTTGAATTTCTCTTCACATTTCCCTTGAATATTAATAAGCGCTTGCCGAAACACACTCTAATTATGCAACCACTATTTATAATTGTAAATGACCTTTCCAAAACTAATTTAATTTGAACTTTCTAGAATTTGATCCGTGCAAATATACGGTTTTACATCCAGTATCTAGTCTACTAGTATAATATACAAATACAAATCTAAGAGAATATCTAGCTAAATATTATCAGCTTAACAAGCTGAGTTTCTTGGAATTAAACCAACAAATATTGTATAACATATAGTTTGTGTGTGCTCGTGTTTTTCAAATTTATTATTAATATTTTGACTGATACAAATTAGTACGAGTATAGTATGTTTTTCATTTTTTTTTGTCACATGTGAAGAGCATAGAATAGTAATGGTTACAAAGCCGCCAAAAAAGAATTTTGAGGAAAATGAAAATATTTATAGACGACAAAGATCTTCTAGAAAACACCAATGTCCCCATCACAAGTCGATAACTTTAAGAATTTCAATGTCAGAAATTGATTTTTTTTAATGGTATTATCTTCTTCATTGAATTCCTACTCAGACAACAATAATACAAAAATAATTCGTAAACATTGGTGAATCTCAGAGCGAGAAATAAAGTATCTGAAAAATAGCTCAAGTGGTAGGAACTGGGGCCATATGAGTTGGGTAGCGGAAGTTTAAGGTTTGATTCCTGATGAGTGCAATTTATCTTTCCGATTTAAAAAAAAAGGTGAGAAATAAAGAGAAAAAATAGAAGAAACAAATGTGATTTATCATATGATGTGATAAGAACTTAAAGATAAAATAAAAACAAGATATTTATGAATTATAAGTGTCTACACTATTTTTTTTAGTGCAAGATATGTGTGTAATTTTGGAGACAATTTGTTCGAGTCGAGAACATCCATAACATGGTAGAGTTATCTCATCATGGTGATGCTATCTCTCCCAACATAGTTATTTTCATCCACAAGACTCGGACCCGAGACTTTGCTTAAAACGAATCAAGCATGTACCACTTAAATCAACCACATATTGAAATGTAGGTATATAATATAATTCATTCATAATTATAAGATATAACTCATAAATAAATATAGGACAGACATTGGTATTCAACGTGACCGTCCACTAGAGCATACGACAGACCAATAAAACAAGCTCAAAACGTCAGCAAAGAAGAACTGTGAGCTTTTGATAGAGGTGACAGACGGTGACGCCCAATAAACTTCTCCAACGCATAAAAATCCAAAACGCGAAAGGCATGAGTATTCTGATTATCAGGTTCGGTCGCTTTAACGTAGCCGATCCTAGATTGCAACTGACACGTGGGTATCAGCTATTCGAATGAATCTTGATATTATGCGCCATTTTTTTTTCTGGTTTTTTTTCGTCCTTATTTTTTTTCTGGTTTCAATCTTCTTTTAAAGATAAAAATTAAACAAATTTCTCATAAATATTATTATCACCCGGCCCCCATTTTTTTTAAATATAAAAAAAGAGAATTGGAGGATGAAAACAGTTTTGGGTTTCAAAGAATTTTAAGCATTTTTTCAGTCTTGTTATCTCGTTTCTTGTTCACTAAAAACTAAAAAGCATATTGAAAAAGCTTTTAAGCGTATTTTCGGCTTTTTAATTAAAATGCTTTGAGCTTTAGTACTACTAATATTTTCCGGTTAGACAAGTTATTCTCGTGTTTCAGTTTTGTGAGAAGTGTTTTTAATGTGGACTGATAAATTAGGTGTTGAAATTGATGGTTTTTTTACAAGTTGAATTTCCACATTTCATGCATGTAAAAAATTTACGCTACCAATCAATCATGGATTGCTCCGATAGGTTCTGAAATTACTATCAGCTGCGATGGGAGTTCTCTCGGATCTTCGCAGTGTTCCGGCTTTGGCGGGTGCCTTCGTGATGCACTCGGGACATGGATCACGAGGTTTGTAGGTTATGGTGGTCAGGCCACAGTGCTGCATATGGAGCTCTTTGCTATTTTTCATGGCTTGGTGATTGCGTGGAACCGTGGTTTCCGCAAGGTGGTGTGCTATTCTGATTCATTGCTTGCCGTCACTCTAGTCCAGGAGCCCCCCTCTCATTTCCATGAGCTAGCAGTGTTGATTTACAACATTGTTGATCTGCTTCGTCGACCGTGGGAGGTGCGACTGGTGCACACTTTGCGTGAGGGGAATGCATGCGCGGATTTTCTAGCTAAGATGAGAGCCAGTCAAGACTTGGATTTCCTCCTTGTTCAGGACCCCCCTCCTGACCTGGAGCCGTTGTTATTGGCTGACTCTCTGGGGACAATTTTTGTTAGGCTGTAGGAGTTCTTTTGCTTTCCTGTTTTCTGTTTTGCTTCTTTGTGGTTGAGCATAAAAAAATCATATTTAAAAAATATGATATTACATTAAATAAAATAACTATATTTTACACTTTCTCAAGGTGTAAAACCTTTTACCCTCGCATTACATCAACTTTTTTTTTTCTTTTTTATCTTTTTCATAATTGCAACTAACTTTTTTTATAGTTTTCACTTATTACCCACAAGAGTTCAGAAAATTAATTCAAATTTTGGGGTTTTTATTTTGCTTTTAAAGAATTTTAAGCATTTTCAGACTTGTTATTTAGTTTCTTGTTGAATAAAAAGAACTTTAAGCATTCTAATAAAGTTCTTTGAATTTTATTACTTGCCGGTTAGACGAGTCTCGTGTTTCAGTTTTGTTTGAAGTGTTTTTATTGTGAATTAAGAAAGTTCCACTAAATCTAGTAAAATTAATGGTATTATTATTATTAAATCATCTTGAGTTGGATTAGTTAAAAGATTAACTTTATACTGATGGTAAATACCATATCAAGAATTTATTTTTGGCTTAATTTCAGTTTTGGCTTTGTCCCCTAATTTTAACTATGTGATTTTGGTTCCTAGTTTTTTCAACCTATTCAAGTTCCTCTACTTCTAAAATTAAGCAAATTTAGTCTTTCTCTCAATTTTCCTATGCACAAAATCATCAAAACTTCTTCTTTTCAAATAGTTTAGGGTTTATGATGATTCTTTTTGTGAATGAAAAAATTAAATAAAGAAATTAAAAACTACAAGCCTAAGATCTCCGAAAGCGTTAAAATAAAAGAGTTAACGCCTTGGATAAGTGAATAAAATAAAAGAGTTATTTGATTAAGATAAATTTGGGAAGGAAAAAGGTTTAGGAAAAGTCCAAGAATTTATCGAAAAACCGAAAGAGTTATAGCACGACTAACATACGCTTAATCCTAGGTCAAAGGTATTAGTGAATAGTTAATTTACGCTTTAGGACACGATGGAAACTAATTCCAAAAAAAAAATCCTCAGAGAAATGTTAGAACTTCTCTTTTCCGTCCTTAAACAACCATTTCGATGCGAAATCCTGGAAAGTACGAACGTCAAATTCCAATTCTCGGAAGTTTGCCGAAACGGAATCCCTGATAGTTCGAGAAAACCTAAGATCGACAGACGATGAAGACTTTTTCTATTCGGAGCTGCAAATGAAGATTCCACCCGCGTTCTCCTATTTCTCTCATCATTCCTAATCTTTCTTCAGAAGGAAGTTTTCTCATCCGACGATCACTGCAAAAAGTAGTTTTTCGGGATAATCCGACTTACACCGACTTATGCCGATTTTGGATCTTTTGGTTTAATTCCAAGAATCCTGTTTTGAGTTCTGGAATTCTGTCGCCATAACCTATCTTAGAATGCGCAGAGGAACGCGCAGGAAAAATCGGAATCGCAAAAAAATCTTTTTTCCGCTTTTTCCAAAACCTATAAATAGCTTGAAAATTTGATTTTTTTGCAAAAAGGCACCCATTCCCTCCCCCAAAACCGTGAGCAGCTAGAGAGAGAGAGAGAATCCGGATCTTCGTCGTTTCTTGCCCGTTTTCTTCACCGATCGTCGCTAATCGAAGACCTTGAGGTAGGTAAACTATATCTCACTTCTGATCGTCAGATCTGTCGACTTTTTCTATGTTTTTCTGAGCTCAAAGTTTGGAGCTTTTTGTAAAATTGTCCAAATAGCTTGATTTCAGTGTCTAAACTTCTTCCCTGCATGCTCCTGAGCGTGTTCTGCGGATTAGATTTTGTCAAATGTCGACGAAATGCCGCCGGGATCAATTTCTACCTTAAATACCCATTTTTCGGTAAAGTCGCAACCTTTAAGCTCTAATCTATCGACTTGGCTTAGTGCTAGTAGGATTTGTCGTCATAAACGTCGTTGTGGACGTCTCCATCCAATCTGTTTTTCAAAAATCCAATTTTGAAATTTTGAGCTAAAAATAATGACCAAACTACCCCTATATCAGTTTTCGATCCGAAAATTTTTCCGAGCTTAGAACCGTCTTAGTTACGGCTTATGTTAACCTAGGAACCAAGTTTGATCGAAGAAAAATCGACCCTCCCAATTAAGGAAAGTGGCCGAGAGCTATACCAAGGGGGGGAGGAAATCCGACTTTTTCGAAAACTTGTCTTAACGCGTTAGATTGTCGTACCACGGAGTTGTAGTGTTCCGTGTGACCCTAGGACTTATTGTTTGCTGAGTTTCTGACTCATTGTGATTGATTTCTGTGAAATTGCTTTAAGGTTCGTTTGAGGAATTCGGAGGACTTGAGGAGGAAGATTGTGAAGGAAAGACCAAGGAGCGAGCTGGAAAACCAACAGGTGAGGGCTACTCTCTGAATTACTAGATAATGCTTTAGGTGTCGACAAGTTCGACTTGATTTATGTGTTATGCACTTAATTGCTAAATGTCTGAATTGTTCTCTGAGGCTTCGACCGACCTTGTTGAGTAATTGATGCCATGATATTGTGTGCTAAATGATTCACATGCTATGTGCTACATGGTTAACTTAGGATGTGTTGGAATATGCTGTTTATGCTTTTGACTGAGCTGTTTTATTTATGCTATTCCACTTGTACCTGAGATTCTGAGGAGTGAGGATTACGGGCAAGTCATGCCGAATTTTTATGAGATTTTGAGAGAGTTTGAAAGGACGAACGAAGTTCGGACCTTGTTATATTTTAATGGATCGAGACCTTCTCAGAAATTAATTGGGATTATGGGATCCCTGAAACTCATAGGAAGTATCATAAGACTAAACGAAATCTATTTTCTCAAAGGAAATTCATAAGACATTAATCAATCTCTAAACCCCTTGAACAATGATAACAACATTTAGATAAGAGCTTAGAGCCTGAATATTAGTCTTGAAGATATGAGAAGTGTCGTCGAGTCCAAGTCTTGAGGAAACTTACAAGTTTCCGAGTATGCTTATACTCTTTCGCTCGATGAGCAGTTTAATGTTTGGCTATCTAAAGTTTAGCCGGAGACTATAAGTTTCCAAGTACTTCGGTACCTTTTCGCTCGATGAGCAGTTTATTGATTGGCTATCTAAAGTTTAGCCGGGAACCATGAGTTCCAAAGTACATTCTTCTTCTTTTTGATTAATTCATTTTGTCGCAGAATCGACATTTGCCTTAGGGTAGGCTTTTTAGAGACAATAAGTTAGCTAGAACACGTGACGACGTGTCGAGTGAGGTCGGAGACGTTGTTTGGCTAATCACTTGCATTCATGCACTCATTTTGAGGTTAATACACGGCGGATTACCGGACCTCGGTGGATTCCAAAATGGTCATAAGACCCGGATTTCCATATTTAGGACACTACGGTGGTCCTCAGTAGCAGACGGAATGGCAGACCTACGGGTTCACTGCTGATCTGACTACTTTTGTGTGGTGTAAGAGACGCCCGAGCGGAATGGTCCCACTTTGGCCGGTGTTAGGGCTGACTCGATGGTGTCCATCCTTCTTCCGGAATGCATTTTGTTACTCAGCATTGCATTTCATGCAACATACATGCTGACTTAGTTGCTGAGTGTGATTGGTACCTGTTTATCCTACTTGAGGCATGCTAATTGTTATCATGATCTTTATATTCATTGTGATATATGCAACCCTAGGATGTTATCCCTAAACGTATAAGCCTGAGAGGCTAAATAATTATTACCCTATATATCTGGTTTTATTATTTATATAATTCTTTGGAGTTGACCCTCGCGTCTTCTGTGTGTGTTTGGGCGGACTACGCCATTGTCAGTTGAGTATGGCGGACCGGTTCACGATGGTTCACCCTTCAGGGGAAACTAGGTTGAAGAAGCTTGATCAGGAGGACTACGGTTCAGGGGTGGTCGACCCTGCTGGCCACCGAGCGACTTACTCGAGATGGGACTAGTGTAGGAGTAGTGTCGATGCTATAACCGTCATGCTTCAGTTTTGGGGACAGGGTAGTTTCCTACCGGTAGCTTTTTGTGTGGTTTCCTATGGAGATCACAGAGAGCTGGTTGGATTTAGGGGGTCTTTTCTTAGGCCGCTGGGCCAACTTGTTCTCAGATTTTGAGGTTTAGTGTTGCGGACACAGTATTTTTACCTTGGTTTGTACTTTTGCCTACGGGCGTTACTCTCTTTTACTTTCCGTCACTGGAGGTTTACTCGTGACGTGGTTTACAACTTACAGTGGGGGCTGTAATCATATTGTATATTAGTTCTGTTATCTTCGTTTTAGAGTTTCATCTCTTTCTGTCTTTACTTACATCATCGAAAAAAAATAATTCACGTTTTTCCGCTTAAGTTATTTCTTTGGTTACTAAAGTGACGCCACCGAAATCGGGGTGTTACATTGTGGTATCAGAGCTTGTCGAGTCTTTCGGGAGTCTTTGGGGAATAGGTCTTCTGTGCTAGGTTGTGTGACTCTGTAAAGAGTAAAAATTGATTGTCTTCAAGCGATTTGTCGCTTAGAATTGATTGAAGTTATTGCTTAATCATATTGTATAGTATGTTAGATGCTATCTTATGATGAGTACTAACTGTTTGTTTGACTAAACATAGGATGGTAAGCCCTGACCGTATGGCGAAGGCAATAGCTACCATGATTGAGGCATTGATGAATCAGGCTGCTGAGGACGCTTACAGACGCGCTGAGGAGGCGGCACGTGAACGACCTCAACCGCTAATCGAGGCGTCCAAGTATCAGCAAAGTAGGTTGGACCGAGCTGGAACTGGAGGACCAGTGAGGTCAGGTTCTCAGGAGTACCGTCAGTTGGGGCCATATCAGCATCCGAAGGGGAGGGGTTTTACCCCAAGATCTTTTAAGTCTTCGACTACTGCCACTCCAGGGGCAAGAAGCCAATCAGCACACCCAGAGGTAACATGTTTCAGGTGTGGAAAGAACGGGCACTATGCTAATGCATGTCTGGGCCAAGGGCCTCGATGTTTCAATTGCAACCAGATAGGGCATCTGGCCGTGAACTGTAAGACGTTTCAGGCGGGACCGTCTGACAACAAGATGAAGGGCAAGTTTCCTGCCATAGCTAGAGGGGCAGAGAAACAAGTGTCATGTTACAGATGTGGGGAAATTGGGCATTTTGCTAGCAGGTGCTCAGCGACTGGACCAAGGTGTTTTAATTGCCACCGAGTGGGACACCTAGCCGTGGTTTGCAAGAAACCCAAGGTTGAACCATCTGTTAACACTGCAAGGGGAAAGCACCCTGCTGCTAGAGGAAAAGTATACACCATGGATGGTGAAGAGGCTGAGGGAGCTGACGAATTAGTCAAAGGAGAGCGCAAGAACGATGGTAACCTTTTAACTATTCTTTGTCATTCTAGTATAATACGCTCCATTACTCTCGTAGCACATGTAACGCACCTATTTTACTTATATTGTTTAAGCATTGACTTTATAGTTATTACGCCTAATAATACTTTATTTGACCGTTGCTCGTGTTTAAACTATAGAAGTTACACGAGGTTTAGAATAACACGTTAAGCCTAGAAAAGTAGTCTTGCACCGATGTGTTTAACAAAGAAGCTAGAAGCTGAAGGATGAATCTCAGGGAGATTCCGTATGGATAGTATATGTATGGTGTCGAGAGTGTGTAGTTCCGTAGCGGCATCATTGAGGATTTAATATCAAGATCTCTGTGACTACTGGATGTTAGGAACTCATCGACTGTTCCAGTGGGTTTTTCTAAATCTTCACCTTCGATGTATTAGGCCTGATCAACTTAATATTGAGGGGGTGATATTCGGAATCAGAACTGGCAATGGACTTTGATAGATAGATTGATAAGATTAATTTGATTGGATCGAGGATTAGTGGAGTCGGGAAGTAAAGTTTTTGTTAAGTAATTGATTTCCTTTGGGGAGGAGTTATAGTTTAAGAAATGGATATTCATTTAAGATGTATTGAAGAATTAAAGGACATTTGAGGTCCAAACGTGGTGAAAGTTTAGGTTTTAAGTCTATGAATTCTTGTCTTAAGTGCGTAGGACTCAAGGTTTGTCAGGTTTTGATCGAGAGACTAAGTATCGGATTGATGGGAGGACGATCTAGTTACGGAAATAAAGAGTTAGTATCAAGATTAATACTTGAGGTTGTTATATGTGGACAAATTTCTTAGAGTCTAAGAGTGAATGGAACTTTGTTATGGATTCCGATATTGCATGCTGGGGTTAGCAAGTGAATTTCACTAAGTTAAGTGAGGATTTAAGGGTTAAGATTGACCTTGGGAGGTGAAAATCATGTTCGAATCAGAGGTTTAGTGGTGTTGGCATTAATGATTGTAGTTAAACCTCCGAAGGTTGAGGGATCGGATGATAAAATGACTAGTTAAGTTTCCTGAGGTACAGCTATGGTTTGATCTTCTAGGGAATAAGTTCGGATTTGGGGGGAAGTGTTAAGGATTTTAGGTAATTGTAAAGTGGGTTGTGAATAAGTGAAGGTTGGTTTTATGGTTCAAGTAAGGGAAGTCTCGAAAAAGGGGAGATGACAATAATGGATTGTAAGATATTAAGATGGTGATTAGCTTATAAGTTGCTGATGAATGGATGTTAAAAGGGATTGGGTCTAGCGATGCACAAGGTATTAAGACTCACGTCGAGTTTTACTTTGAGTGATGACTAAGTAGACGATTGATTTCATGGTGCGAATGAGGATAGTTACGAAGTTGGAATCGACGTTAATGGACTAGTAGATTCCAAGGGAATAGTTCGTCTATGAGTTATAGAGCGATCGAGTTAAGTTTTGAATCATGAGTGGAGATCACGAGGACAAGTTGAACATTCACTCTGGAATGCCAGAGGTGTACTGAGTTTAAGCAGAATTTTTGGACGAACAAAAGTAAAGGATCAAGTGGTTAAGGTTGTGCAATTGCACGTAGCGTCAACCAATGTTATTTCCAACATAGAACCGACACGAGTGGTCGAGCAGGACGACATAGAGCTTAAAGTACTTGTTTGACCAGAAGGAGTTGAACATGAGACAACGACGCTGGATGGAATTTCTCAAGGATTACGATTTTACCTTACAATACCATCCTGGAAAGGCTAATGCCGTTACTGATGCATTGAGCAGGAAGATGCATATCTCATCAATGATGGTTAAGGAGCTGCAACTGCTGGAACAATTTTGAGATTTGAGCTTAGATGTGAGAGCATCTGAGGGAGAACTGAAGTTTGGGACGATCAAGATCACCAATGGATTGAAGGAAGAAATCCGAGACCAACAGTTACAAGATGAATTTTTACTCGGAAAATAAGAATTTAGTAATTCAGGGTAAGGACCCGGAATTCAAGGTAGGGAGTGACAATATCCTGCGATGCAAGGATAGAGTGTGCGTACCTAACAACCCTGACTTAAGGAGGTTGATTATGGACGAAGGTCACAAAAGCAAGTTGAGCATTCACCCTGGAATGAAAAAGATGTATCAGGACTTGAAGGTGAATTTTTGGTGGCCAGGGATGAAGAGACAAGTGGCAGAATATGTAGCTGCATGTTTAATCTGTCAGAAGGCGAAGGTGGAACATCAGAAATCTTCAGGTATGCTACAGAGCTTGGATGTACCTCAATGGAAATGGGATAGCATATCGATGGATTTTGTCGTGGCATTACCAAGAACTCAAAGAGGATACGATTCGATTTGGGTAGTCGTGGATCGATTGACTAAGTCGGCTCATTTCATACCTGTGAGAACTACGTACAACGTGGATAAACTATCAGAGATTTATATAGCTGAGATTGTGCGACTTCATGGAGTGCCAACAAGTATCGTTTCCGATAGAGACCCGAAGTTTACTTCACATTTGTGTGGAGCTCTTCATGAGGCTTTGGGAACGAGGCTGAGATTAAGTTCTGCTTATCATCCACAGACTGATGGGCAAACTGAGAGAACTATCCAATCATTGGAGGATTTGCTACGAGCTTGCGTGTTAGACAACAAGGGCAGTTGGGACACCCTATTGCCACTGATTGAGTTCACATACAACAACAGTTTTCATACGACCATAGGTATGGCACCGTATGAGGCTTTGTATGGCCGCAAGTGTAGAACACCTTTATGTTGGTATCAAGATGGAGAGAATTTGTTAGTAGGACCGGAACTTCTGCAACAGACAACTGAGAAGATTAAACAGATCAGAGAGAAGATGAAGGCTTCTCAGAGTAGACAGAAGAGCTATGCAGATCAAAGGCGCAGAACCCTGGAATTCGAAGAAGGAGATCATGTGTTTCTGCGAGTTACCCAGACTACAGGAGTTGGTCGAGCAATCAAGTCAAGAAAGCTGACGCCAAAGTTCATTGGACCTTATCATATTACTCGTCGTGTAGGACCGGTAGCTTATCAGATCGCACTACCGCCTTTTCTATCAAACGTTCACGATGTATTCCATGTGTCACAACTGCGGAAGTATATTGCTGATCCGACGCACGTCATCGAGCTGGATGACATTGAGTTGAAGGATAACTTGTCTTTCGAGACACCGCTAATCAGCATTGGTGACACAAGGATAAAGCAGTTGAGGGGAAAAGAGATCGAGTTAGTGAAGGTTATTTGGAACAAGGACACCGGCGATGCGACGTGGGAGCTGAAGGAAAAGATCAAGGAACAGTACCCAGAACTTTTTACTGACCCTTAAGTTTCGAGGTCGAAACTTTCTTTTTGGAGGGTAGTAATGTAAGGCCCAAGTTTTAACGCCTTGGATAAGTGAATAAAATAAAAGAGTTATTTGATTAAGATAAATTTGGGAAGGAAAAAGGTTCAGGAAAAGTCCAAGAATTTATCGAAAAACCGAAAGAGTTATAGCACGACTAACATACGCTTAATCCTAGGTCAAAGGTATTAGTGAATAGTTAATTTACGCTTTAGGACACGATGGAAACTAATTCCAAAAAAAAAATCCTCAGAGAAATGTTAGAACTTCTCTTTTCCGTCCTTAAACAACCATTTCGATGCGAAATCCTGGAAAGTACGAACGTCAAATTCCAATTCTCGGAAGTTTGCCGAAACGGAATCCCTGATAGTTCGAGAAAACCTAAGATCGACAGACGATGAAGACTTTTTCTATTCGGAGCTGCAAATGAAGATTCCACCCGCGTTCTCCTATTTCTCTCATCATTCCTAATCTTTCTTCAGAAGGAAGTTTTCTCATCCGACGATCATTGCAAAAAGTAGTTTTTCGGGATAATCCGACTTACACCGACTTATGCCGATTTTGGATCTTTTGGTTTAATTCCAAGAATCCTGTTTTGAGTTCTGGAATTCTGTCGCCAGAACCTATCTTAGAATGCGCAGAGGAACGCGCAGGAAAAATCGGAATCGCAAAAAAATCTTTTTTCCGCTTTTTCCAAAACCTATAAATAGCTTGAAAATTTGATTTTTTGCAAAAAGGCACCCATTCCCTCCCCCAAAACCGTGAGCAGCTAGAGAGAGAGAGAGAGAATCCGGATCTTCGTCGTTTCTTGCCCGTTTTCTTCACCGATCGTCGCTAATCGAAGACCTTGAGGTAGGTAAACTATATCTCACTTCTGATCGTCAGATCTGTCGACTTTTTCTATGTTTTTCTGAGCTCAAAGTTTGGAGCTTTTTGTAAAATTGTCCAAATAGCTTGATTTCAGTGTCTAAACTTCTTCCCTGCATGCTCCTGAGCGTGTTCTGCGGATTAGATTTTGTCAAATGTCGACGAAATGCCGCCGGGATCAATTTCTACCTTAAATACCCATTTTTCGGTAAAGTCGCAACCTTTAAGCTCTAATCTATCGACTTGGCTTAGTGCTAGTAGGATTTGTCGTCATAAACGTCGTTGTGGACGTCTCCATCCAATCTGTTTTTCAAAAATCCAATTTTGAAATTTTGAGCTAAAAATAATGACCAAACTACCCCTATATCAGTTTTCGATCCAAAAATTTTTCCGAGCTTAGAACCGTCTTAGTTACGGCTTATGTTAACCTAGGAACCAAGTTTGATCGAAGAAAAATCGACCCTCCCAATTAAGGAAAGTGGCCGAGAGCTATACCAAGGGGGGAGGAAATCCGACTTTTTCGAAAACTTGTCTTAACGCGTTAGATTGTCGTACCACGGAGTTGTAGTGTTCCGTGTGACCCTAGGACTTATTGTTTGCTGAGTTTCTGACTCATTGTGATTGATTTCTGTGAAATTGCTTTAAGGTTCGTTTGAGGAATTCGGAGGACTTGAGGAGGAAGATTGTGAAGGAAAGACCAAGGAGCGAGCTGGAAAACCAACAGGTGAGGGCTACTCTCTGAATTACTAGATAATGCTTTAGGTGTCGACAAGTTCGACTTGATTTATGTGTTATGCACTTAATTGCTAAATGTCTGAATTGTTCTCTGAGGCTTCGGCCGACCTTGTTGAGTAATTGATGCCATGATATTGTGTGCTAAATGATTCACATGCTATGTGCTACATGGTTAACTTAGGATGTGTTGGAATATGCTGTTTATGCTTTTGACTGAGCTGTTTTATTTATGCTATTCCACTTGTACCTGAGATTCTGAGGAGTGAGGATTACGGGCAAGTCATGCCGAATTTTTATGAGATTTTGAGAGAGTTTGAAAGGACGAACGAAGTTCGGACCTTGTTATATTTTAATGGATCGAGACCTTCTCAGAAATTAATTGGGATTATGGGATCCCTGAAACTCATAGGAAGTATCATAAGACTAAACGAAATCTATTTTCTCAAAGGAAATTCATAAGACATTAATCAATCTCTAAACCCCTTGAACAATGATAACAACATTTAGATAAGAGCTTAGAGCCTGAATATTAGTCTTGAAGATATGAGAAGTGTCGTCGAGTCCAAGTCTTGAGGAAACTTACAAGTTTCCGAGTATGCTTATACTCTTTCGCTCGATGAGCAGTTTAATGTTTGGCTATCTAAAGTTTAGCCGGAGACTATAAGTTTCCAAGTACTTCGGTACCTTTTCGCTCGATGAGCAGTTTATTGATTGGCTATCTAAAGTTTAGCCGGGAACCATGAGTTCCAAAGTACATTCTTCTTCTTTTTGATTAATTCATTTTGTCGCAGAATCGACATTTGCCTTAGGGTAGGCTTTTTAGAGACAATAAGTTAGCTAGAACACGTGACGACGTGTCGAGTGAGGTCGGAGACGTTGTTTGGCTAATCACTTGCATTCATGCACTCATTTTGAGGTTAATACACGGCGGATTACCGGACCTCGGTGGATTCCAAAATGGTCATAAGACCCGGATTTCCATATTTAGGACACTACGGTGGTCCTCAGTAGCAGACGGAATGGCAGACCTACGGGTTCACTGCTGATCTGACTACTTTTGTGTGGTGTAAGAGACGCCCGAGCGGAATGGTCCCACTTTGGCCGGTGTTAGGGCTGACTCGATGGTGTCCATCCTTCTTCCGGAATGCATTTTGTTACTCAGCATTGCATTTCATGCAACATACATGCTGACTTAGTTGCTGAGTGTGATTGGTACCTGTTTATCCTACTTGAGGCATGCTAATTGTTATCATGATCTTTATATTCATTGTGATATATGCAACCCTAGGATGTTATCCCTAAACGTATAAGCCTGAGAGGCTAAATAATTATTACCCTATATATCTGGTTTTATTATTTATATAATTCTTTGGAGTTGACCCTCGCGTCTTCTGTGTGTGTTTGGGCGGACTACGCCATTGTCAGTTGAGTATGGCGGACCGGTTCACGATGGTTCACCCTTCAGGGGAAACTAGGTTGAAGAAGCTTGATCAGGAGGACTACTGTTCAGGGGTGGTCGACCCTGCTGGCCACCGAGCGACTTACTCGAGATGGGACTAGTGTAGGAGTAGTGTCGATGCTCTGACCGTCATGCTTCAGTTTTGGGGACAGGGTAGTTTCCTACCGGTAGCTTTTTGTGTGGTTTCCTATGGAGATCACAGAGAGCTGGTTGGATTTAGGGGGTCTTTTCTTAGGCCGCTGGGCCAACTTGTTCTCAGATTTTGAGGTTTAGTGTTGCGGACACAG
Organism: Lotus japonicus; assembly: GCF_012489685.1. NCBI lineage: Eukaryota > Viridiplantae > Streptophyta > Magnoliopsida > Fabales > Fabaceae > Lotus > Lotus japonicus. The sequence continues at coordinate 18,906,183 of NC_080041.1, read as the reverse complement.
TATTTTTACCTTGGTTTGTACTTTTGCCTACGGGCGTTACTCTCTTTTACTTTCCGTCACTGGAGGTTTACTCGTGACGTGGTTTACAACTTACAGTGGGGGCTGTAATCATATTGTATATTAGTTCTGTTATCTTCGTTTTAGAGTTTCATCTCTTTCTGTCTTTACTTACATCATCGAAAAAAAATAATTCACGTTTTTCCGCTTAAGTTATTTCTTTGGTTACTAAAGTGACGCCACCGAAATCGGGGTGTTACAGAAGACTTGCATCAATACTAGCTAGCTAGACAATTAGGAGAGACATTAGCTTCTCTAGGGACATGACGCATATGCATTTACCAAATGCTTTAGAATTTGGCGAAGGATAATGAGTTCATGGTTATATAAATGGAACATGAACCACCCACCTGATAAAGGTTTAATTTCATATGTGAAATTTGGTTAAACTTTGAAGGATATGAGATTAGAGTTTAAAGAGGCGCAAAATTGTGATATTTTTTTATTTTCGATTGAAATTTAATATTTTAATTAATCAGTTTCGACAGTGCTTATGACTTATGAGCTATCGGGTCTATGATCCCCTGAACTCAATGTGAGCCCAATGATGTTTCCCCAAAACTTCAAGGGTCTCATGCTCAGAGGTAAGAGTTTAAGCTTAGGGCCTAAGGATAGTGTTAGAGTAAAGTTGGTTCTTCTCATACTTCATGGTTCCTCTCATAGGCTTCTTCCTTGCTTATGAATTACTCGGGTGCGTTAGTAATTGATAGCAATTTCGCAAGTGTACGGATTGATCGAAGTAATACAAAGATATCGAACCACAAAGATAGTTGTTTATCAAATTGTTCAGAGACTTTAGTGTTCAGAATTGTAAAAGGAAAAAGCAATATATGTTTGAAGTTTGGTTGTGTGTAAAAACACTTGTAATCGAAAGCTAGAATTATTATTCAGAAAAAGAAGTACCCTGGGCAAAGCTCCACTTAGTCCAATTATGTTTCTCAAAATCAAGTTCTTATTATGCCTCTACCTTTACTTGTTAATACTATAATCAAGTAAATCATTCAATTTCATTTGCCAAACCTAATGCCTTAGTGCCTAGTCAATTCAATTGAAGAATGAAGTTTATAAGTTCAGGCCAACACAATAAGTTTCTACCCTTATACTTAAGTGATAGCAAAAAAAATCAATCTAATCTCAAGTCCCTTAATACTCACCAACTACCGTTGTGCAAGAAGAATGCAAAACATTTGCGTGCACTCAAGAGAATATTGATTTAGGAAAAAGATACATGGAAAAGAAACTTTATTCATATAAGAAACTCAGAAGTTCAAACCATAATCAGAACTAAGGTTCACTTCACCCAAAGTACAAAGAAAAACTAACCAAGCATGGCTAGGGAATTCATAATGCAAATCAAAAGAACAAAAACCCGAAATAAGAGTGCCAAGAAGCCTCCCACAAGCTCCAAGAAACTAAAACTCTAAGTTTTTTGTTCAGAAAAGTACAAGATACCTAAAAGAAATAACAAAAATCCTATTTATAGAGTTGCTAGCGGCGCGCGCACCACGCATGTGCGTGACCTTCTCCACGCACATGTGTGGCTCATATGTAAATTTCTAGCATCTGAGTCAGCCCACCACGCATGTGTGTGGCCTAGGCGACGCACATGCGTGGCCTTCTACTGTTGCCGTCTTTCTTTGCACAAAACTGTCACGCATGTGCGTGGCATAGCCGGCGCGCATGCGTGGCTCATCAGATTCTTCTCCAATTTTGTAACTCACTCTTCACCTATCATCATGAATCATTACTTGGCCTTCAACCATCACCATTTGCCATCAAAAACATATTCAAACCTTAAAAGAACCTCAAGAATCCATCAAAACAACAATGTAACTCTCCATTCCTTTTCTTTTTCTTTTCTGCTCAATCCAAACATAGATCACTCATCAAATTCGGATTTATCAAAACTTAGGGCCAAAAAAATTTTCATTTAGGCTCAACTTGGGCAACTGAGGGAACATTGATAATCCAAACTCTGAAAGCCAAGAAAGATTCCTACTAGTCTCTTCAAGGAACATGCATCACAAAGAGTTAACTGATATGCATTTCAAAACAGAATCAAGCATGTGAAAGCATGTTAGGAATGAATATTGACACTCTCAGCTCTCAACAAAACAATAGGGTGATGAAGTGAAACCCTTAAGTGAAATCAAGTAACAATATTCAAGCTAACCTCACTTTCAATCACAGTAGCATGCAACAAAGACCACGAGATTGCTCAACAGAGATGGTATCAACAATTTTCAATAAGAAGCATCTAATTCAAGAGTGAAACCACTTAAGAAAGTTCAGCATAGTAGCAAGAAACCCAAGGATATTCATACTGACTCATACGTAAAATGAAAAACATGCAAAAGACTCGATGCATTAACTACCTAAAAAGGAAATGATTTTTTTTCTTTTTAATTTTTTTTATTGTGGAACACAAAATTAAATGAAACTCAAATTAAATGAAAGAAAACCTGGACTTGAGTTGTCTCCTAAGAAGCTCAATTTTAAAGTCTTTGATAGACTTCCCTCATTTCCAGCTAAGAAGGATTAGAATCACACTTGCTCAAACTTTTGAATGAGCAAGGTAGGAATTTTGCACTAAACTTTCCCACAAGGTCTTCCCAAGTAACAATACTACCTTGAGGTTGAGATTGAAACCAAACCTTAGCCTCATACTTCAAGGAGTGTGGGAACAACCTCAACATGAAGGCATCAATGAACTCATCCTTTATCCTTACCGTGTTACTGAAATGAATGAATCGCGCCATATGATTATGGAGATTCTCTGTGGCTGAACCTCCATATTGGTGCTTGCCTACAAGCTTTATGAGAGTTAGACTCAGCTCACAATTGTCCTTTTTTTCTTCTAAGGGCGCCTTTCCTGAAATCCTAGCAAATTCTTCACAAACAGATTCATCAATCACTTCACAGTTAAACACATCCTCATAGTTAGGATGCTTCAATGTTCTAAAAACAGAAAACTTTACATTTTCATCACCAACTTTCAAGGACAAAAGACTCTTGGCAACTTTGATTTTTGCATTACTGGTTGCCAAGAAAGGTCTCCCCAAAATTAGAGGAACTCTAGAGTCCTCTTCAATGTCCAGAATCACAAAATCAACTGGAAAAATAATTTTTTCCACCCTTACCAAAACATCTCCAGCGACCCCATACGGGCGCTTAATGGACCTGTCCGCCAACAGCAAAGACATCAAGGTAGGGGTGGCCTCACCCATATCTAAGCTTTTAAACATGGAGAGCGGAATTAGATTGATGCTAGCCCCTAAATCACATAAGGCCTTAGCCCTAGGCAAACCTTTAATGTCAACATGAATAGTAAAACTCACAGGGCCTTTCAACTTTTGGAGGAGTTTTCTCTGGACAATTGCACTACACTCCTCTGTCATCATAATTTTTTCATTCACCTCACTCAATCTCTTCCTCCCAGATACAATGTCCTTCATGAACTTCGCATAGGTAGGCATTTGCTCTAAGGCTTCAGAAAATGGAATATTGATTTGAAACGTTTTAAAAATTTCTAAGAACTTTGAAAATTGTTTTTCCATATTTTTCTTTTCTAAAGCCTTAGGAAATGGTAACTTGCAAGTTATTTTCTCAAGAGAAGAATCCTTACTCTTCTTGTTTTTTATAGCTTCCTCACTTTTCGTTCCCTCTTTTTCTTTCTCAACCACTTTCTCAGTTTCATCACTCTTCTTTTCAACTAACTCTTCAATTTCATTTAAAGTTTTGTCACTCCTACGAGTGACAGCAGAACAATTTTCAAATTTGGAGTCCTTAGGATTAATGAGAGTGTCACTAGGGAACGTACCTGGGAACCCTTAAGCAATGACCTTGGCAATTTGGCCAACTTGAGTCTCCAAATGTTTTATGGAGGACTCATAATTCTTCGAGTTGGTTATGGTTTCATTCATGAAACTCCTAGTCTCATTCATGAAACTCTGATTGCTAAGTGCCAAATCAGCCACAATCTCCTCCAAGCTCTTCTTACCATGAGGTGGTGGAGGCCTTTGATTCAGCTGGTATTGCCTCTGATTTGGAAATTGCTTTGAACCACCAGCATCTCCTGAATTGTTTTGGTCCCTCCAAGAGAAGTTAGGATGATTTCTCCAATCTGGATTATAAGTGCTGGAGTAGGGATCATTTTGATAATTCCTCATGGCCTTCACCTCTTCATCAAATTCAACATCCTTAGCACTTCTTTGCCCACCTTCGAGTCTCTTTACCATGGCATCCACCTTCTGTGCAAGCTTTTTGTTGGATGCAAGAACTGCATCAAGAGTCTCAACCTCATAAACTCCCTTCCAGTTCTACCTATCATTGTTTGAATGTGCAGCTCTAGCAACCAACTTGTTTATGATGTCAAGTGCTGGTTGGGTTGCTAGAGCATCAAAGGCTCCACTTGCAGCTGTGTCAAACTTGTCTTAGTGTAGTCATTGAGAGCTGCATAGAACTTCTCCACTTGGTCAGCAGTGGAGATGTTGTGGCCTGAGCATTTCATCAAGAGTCTTTTGAACCTCTCCCATGTCTCATATAGATTCTCAGAATCCAGCTGGATGAAGGAATTGATCTCTTGCTTCAACTTCCTTATGCGGTTGTAAGGAAAGAACTTAGCTGTGAATATCTCAGCTAAATCAACCCAAGAAGTAATACTCCTCAATACTTGTGTTCTCAACCATTCTTCAGCAACATCCCTGAGAGAAAAAGGAAATAACATTAACCTGATAATGTCCAGGTTGACATTTCATCTTAGTGTGGAGCATTGTCTGGTAAAGCGCTCCAAGTGTCCATGAACATCCTCATTTGCACTCCCACCAAACTAGTGTTGACTGACCAAAGTGATGAAGTGTGGTGGGATTTAGAAGTCTGGAGGAGCATCTTGAGGTACAACAATGCTCCCCTCAAAGTTGTAGTCCACACGAGGTGCAATGATGTCCCTTAAGGACCTTTGAGCCTCCTGCTCTTCTCGAAGTTGCCTATCTCTTTCATTCTCGGCAGCAACTTGAGCAGTGATCTCATCACGAAGCCTTGCTTCCATCTTAGCTGATGTTTCTTCGGCGGCCATGTTAATAGCCTGAGTGCGTCTCCTCTATTGTGCAAGTCTGCGATGGAAAGTACGGTCAATCTCTGGATCAAATAGTAATGGCGTATGATCAACTGAACCTTGTATAAACTCACAAACAATTAATAGCACATATTCACTCAGCAAAGATTCAAGCAAGCAAGTAACAAAGATTCTAAACAAAAACAACCCAAGAATGTTTGATAAAATAAAACTATCCACGACAACGACGCCAAAAACTTGATAGGAATTCCACAAGTGTACAAATTGATCGAAGTAATACAAAGATATCAAACCACAGACATAGTTGTTTATCAAATTGTTCAAGGACTTTAGTGTTTAGAATTGTAAAAGGAAAAAGCAATATATGTTTGAAGTTTGGTTGTGTGTAAAAACACTTGTAATCAAAAGCTAGAATTATAATTCAGAAAAAGAAGTATCTTGGACAAAGCTCCACTTAGTCCAATTATGTTTCTCAAAATCAATTTCTTATATGAAGTTTAGAATCCTTATCCATGAAGTTAAAGCCTCTACCTTTACTTGTTAATACCTTAATCAAGTATATCATTCAATTTCATTTGCCAAACCTAATGCCTTAGTGCCTAGTCAATTCAATTGAAGAATGAAGTTTATAAGTTCAGGCCAACACAAGAAGTTTCTACCCTTATACCTAAGTGATAGCAAAAAAATCAATCTAATCCAAAGTCCCTTAATCATCAGCAACTACCGTTGTGCAAGAAGAAAGCAAAACATTTGTGTGCACTCAAGAGAATATTGATTCAGGGAAATGATACATGGAAAAGAAACTTTATTCATATAAGAAACTCAGAAGTTCAAACCATAATCAGAACTAAGGTTTACTTCACTCAAAGTACAAAGAGAAACTAGCCAAGCATGGCTAGGGAATTCATAATGCAAATTAAAAGAACAAAAACCTGAAATAAGAGTACCAAGAAGCCTCCCACAAGCTCTAAGAAACTAAAACTCTAAGTTTTGTTCAGAAAAGTACAAGATACCTAAAAGAAATAACAAAAACCCTATTTATAGAGTTTCTATTAGCGCACCACGCATGTGCGAGACCTTCTCCACGCACATGCTTGGGTCATCTGTAAATTTGTAGCATCTGATTCAGCCCACCACGCATGTGTGTGGCCTAGGCGGCGCACATGCGTGACCTTCTACTCTTGCCGTCTTTCTTTGCATAGAACTGCCACGCATGTGCGTGGCATAGCCGGCGCACATGTGTGGCATTGCCGGTGCACATGCGTGGCTTATCAGATTCTTCTCCAATTTCGTAACTCGCTCTTCACCTATCATCATGATTCATTACTTAGCCTTCAACCATCATCATTTGCCATCAAAAACCTATTCAAACCTGAAAAGACTCTCAAGAATCCATAAAAACAACAATGTAACTCATGGGAACATCTCATTAATCATGATAATTCACTATCCCTTCATTCAATTCAGCAAACAAAACTCTCAATATGCAATCAACACTCATGAATTCAAAAGACTTCAGCTAAAAAATGACCATAGGAATTACTCTCTAACTAAAACTAATAAAAAGATCAAATAAATAGACTAAAGACAACTAAACTAATGCAGATGCAATTATGAATTAAAAAAGGACTCAACTTGACTTAAAACTCAATAAAGGACTCAAAAAGGAAAAGAAATAAATAAGAAAGACTCGACAAACATAGAATAAAACTCGGGTCATCAATAATCATGTCACATTGAATAACGGTAGTTGTTGCCATTGATTATTGTGCGGTCATGACCAGCTACTTATTAGTCCATTGAAATCTGAAGATTCTTCATTAATGTGTCACTATGTCTTACTATTGTGCTTCTAATACTTGATAACGAGTCATGCAAGGTGAAGTGTGAACCTTTGTGTTCATGTACCTTCGTTAGGTTGGTCTTGGTCTTGAGGGAGTGTAATTTCTTTAATTCTCCTCTTATATGCCCAATGGAGGCTTCAAGAGGGGTCACATGTGTGTTTAATGGGCTCATACTGAGTCTGAGTGTCAAATAGTATAATGCCTACAAAATTAGAATCCCACATTCATTGTCCTTTGTCATCTTTTATGTTTTCTTTATGATTTTTCTTGGTCTTAGCAGTTCTATTTGAACTGCATGCTCTGAACTCTTTTCAATGACACTAGTCTAGTAAGGGTTGGTGTTTGCAAAAATGTTGAGCCGATGGGATTAGATGATTAATTAAATTGGTTCAGTGTCTCTTACAAATGAGAATGTGAGTGTTTTAAGTAAAAATAATAATGATAAGACTTAATTTACACTAACTAAAAATTAATGGACTAAATCTGCTCAAAACTTATTAGGGGACTAAAATCACTCAATGTTAAAACTAGTAGGAAATCAAAAGTGCAATTAATCAATTTTTCTTATGTTTGGTAAGCATATTTTAATAAGAAATAAATAGAACTAAAAATTAATGTGAATCTGTTCAAATAAAAAAAAGGCTAAAAAGCATTTTTGGCCCCTGATGTTTCAAGTTTGTGCAAATTCTGCCCCTATCTATTTTTGTCGATGTTTCTACCCCTCATGTTTTCAAACAGTGCACCGTCTACCCCTGACGAGGGGTAGACGGTGCACTGTTTGAAAACATGAGGGGTAGACGATGCACTGTTTGAAAACATGAGGGGTAGAAACATCGACAAAAATATAGTAGGGGCAGAATTTGCACAAACTTGAAACATCAGGGGCCAAAAGTGCTTTTTAACCTAAAAAAAATTATCTTATTACATGACTAATGAATAGATTTTATTCCAAAATTTGTTTTGATGAAGAACATTAGAAGGATCTTTGTGAGTTTGTTCCTTCATTAAACTAGGCTATGAAATGTTAATCGTTTGATTAATTTGTAAAAATAATTTGAAAAATAAATAATAACATCCAAAAAAGGTTGGATATAATGAGAGCTGTGTTATATAGAAGTTATATAAATTATAAATATTTGAGAAAAGAAAGAGTGAAGAAAATGTAAAATGATGATAACAACAAATAGTTAAATGTTCGCATAAAAGTGTAACAAAAAGAAGCTCTAGATTATTTATCACCCTAATGAATGATAAATTCAACTGCGATAATGAGAAAAATATGTGGATTAATTAAAGTTTTTCCAACTTGCCCATCATTCTTATCTTTATTAAGAAAGATAAGGTTTTAAAATTTAATTGTTCTATTGCCAAAAGAAATTAATTGTTATAAATGTAATACCAAAAAAATTAAAAAGTAATTTCTTTTAAACCACAAGTACCATTGAGACAATCATATTTGAGTCATGTAAAACTATTGATGGCAAAACTCTTTTTATACTAAGTATTTAACACATCTACATCCATAATGACTTAAATTAGAGTAGCCTCACATTTAAGGGTGAGAATAGGCTAGACCGAGTTAAGCTTTGTTAAATGAGTTTAGTATGCTTAAAAAAATTAGGCCTAAGTCTAACTTGTTATTTGTCATAAATCTTTTTTGGGCCTGACTTGACTTTACTGGAGGCCTAACCAAATCTAATAATCTATTTAAAGGTTTATTTCATAATAAGATTTTACAGTTGTTAACAAACTTATTTTAAAATAGGTTAGTAAGCTTATATGCTAATAAGCTAATTATTATACAAAAAAATTTATAAATAGATTACAGCAAGATTATAAGCTAATAGGTAGGAATGAAAATAAGGTAGATTATATTGTAATTTTTAGAGCCTAATAGCCTATTCAAATAATACCTAGTAGTTAGATATTTAAATAGGTTATAAAACTCTTTTTAAATGGACCAATATGCTAAAATCATTAAATAAGTAAATTTGTTTAAATATTCAAAAATGTAAAATAATATTAAGAAATTATAAGAAAATTCCAATTTAAAAATAATAGCAAACATAAAGTATATTTATACTAAAAATATATTTGTTTAAGTACGTTAGCATTTAGACTTCCAAAGCTTTTTGAATGACCTGAGTTAGGAATGACAATGGGTACTGCATTCCATACCCGCATTATTTAAAATTACTTGTACTCGTCTCAGTACCCGTGTGGATAACTTAAGTGTTCCTCTTGTATCCTCTGAATTCCTGTATGCTCGTACTCATACCTATTACGCGCAATTTATTTAACTAAAATATATTATTCACAATTTAATTATTTAATAAAAAACAAAACTATAACTACTATTATATAAAATAAAAAGTATTAATTAAAAATATAAAAGTTAATCTATACACTAAGCATGAATTATTTAAAAGGATCAAGTTCAAATATTATAACTTTAAATTTATAATTTTAGATTTTTTAAAACGCAGGTTACTAAGCCGCGTCAAGTTCCCCCGACAACTTGTGTGGTTTCGACTACGGTTGATGGTGGAGGTCCTTCCTTAAGTGCGATCTTGCCCTTGGTTCGTTCTGCTTCGTTGGATTCAGGGAGCGCTTTAGGTGGGTGTTACTGGACGCGAGCTAAGAAGACGTGGATGATTGGTAAGCTTGTGGGTTGTGCTTTTGACGGTGGGGACCATGCAGCTATTCGCAGCCTTGCACATGAAATGGAAGAGTGGTGGGCGCCTTTTGTGTTGATTAAGCTCTTAGTGTTGCATTTGGTTCTGGTTTAGGTCTTCGATTTTGGTTCCTTTGGCTCTGCTCTTTTATTTAGAGAGGATCTTGTTGTTTATACCTTTTGGGGTGGTTTAGTGGTTGTGTATTTATGTGGATGTTTGAGGTTTTGGTTTTCATATCCTCATTGCCCTATTCCCTGAGTTTAGCCTCTCTCTTTTTATTATATTTAATATATTTGGACTTCTAAAAAAAAACAGTATAAATAATATTAAGACTCTTATTTACTCACTTATTTTAAAAAAAGAGGAGTTTCAAAAGTCAGAGCATTAAGTTTGTTAATTACAACTAAATGTGTGTAGTTAAAAAAAAAACTAAATGTTTAATAATAATAATAATAATAATAATAATAATAATAATAATAACGTAATATGTGTATGTGGGTATGGAGCGGGTTGAGTACTATTGTTCGACACTCACATTCATATCCACTAGCTTTTTAGGTATTTACACAACTTTAACTCACCTAGTGTACTCTGTCTTAGTGTGTCTTTTTTGCGGGTACCCAATAAATCTTAAACTCATTGCTACCCCTAACCTGAGCTCACCATTTATACTAAGTAGACTTTTAAAAAAGTGTAGGCTTTGTTTATTTAGTAATTTTATATGGTATGAGATGTTGTAAGTTAAGTCATACGTCTCTACGAACAGTCTATCATATTCTCATCCCTATTCAACCTAGTTGATCTAAGCGTATGATAACGTCATTTTTATTGACCGAGACTATATACGTATTATAATATAGTATAATAAAATAAAATAAAATAAAATATTATATTATATTTTTATTATATTATATTATATATTATTTTTATTATATTTTAATATATTTATATATTGAATAGAATAAATGGAATTAGTAAGAAGGGGGAAGAATTGGTGACTAGTGAGGCAGCTAGGTGGGGTCCATTTTTTTGACCCAAACCAATAAACCATAAAGAAAACAATATATAGAGAGAAGAGAAAAGTCTCCTTTTACTTCCTCTCTCTCTCTCTCTAAAGTCTGAAAAGCAGGAGAAAAACCAGAGCTTGCCTTCCTTGCTTTCTGAGTCTGGGACTTGCAATTGCTACAAGGTATGCTTCCTTTGCTCTTGCATGTTTGTTTTCTCTTCTTCTTGATCCTCATGGGTCCTTGAATTTGAGTTTAGAATTGGATCCTGTTTCAGTTTTTGGACTTCTTTTGTGTTTTTTCCTTGGCTGCTAAGAAAATTTCACAAAAATCATGGGGTTTTGCTTTGAGATTGTTGATTGATGGAGGAAAGCCTTATCTCCAATCCCATGTTAAAAAAATTGCTTTTTTTTGATTGCCCATGAGAGCAACGAAGCACAGGTTGTTTTTGCTGTTTTCTTCTGTCTGCAACGATTTTTGGTTTTTTTGTTACCTGGACTCATGCTAATTTTGATAGGTGTTGGTAGATGAACTATAATTATCTGAAAGAGTGAAGCTTTGTCAATTAAGGGTATGCTTGTTGTGAATTTCTTGGTGATTCATGATTCTGCAACTCTCCAATTTGTTTGTTTGCTCAACAATCACCTGCATACACAAAATGGGGGAAAATCTGACCCTTAATTTGCCTTTATTTGTTTCCAGTTTGTTATATTGAATTGAGTTTCTGGGCTTTGAATTTGAATGATCATGGTGGGTGTAAATGTAATAGCATCTTGATTCTTGAACCTGTTTCTTCCTGGGATTTTTCAGATCCTGCTGAGGCCTTAGGTGGGGGGAAAGCGGTTCCGATAAGAAAGCTTCTCAATCTGGTTTCGTCATGGAGAACGAGTATGGAAAACAGGAAGAGCTGCATCATAAGATCTCTGCTTTGCTTGAATTTTCAGCTGCAGATGATCTGATTGGCTTCAAGGATGCTGTTGAAAAGGAGGATCATGATGTTGATGAGGCGGGCTTGTGGTATGGAAGGAGGGTTGGCTCGAATAAATTGGGCTATGAAGAGAGGACTCCTCTCATGGTTGCTGCCATGTTTGGGAGCCTGGGTGTGTCAATTTATATTCTTGGAACAGGTCGTGTTGATGTTAACCGCGCTAGTCGGTCAGATGGCGCTACTGCTCTTCATTGTGCTGTTGCTGGGGGTTCTGCTGCTTCCCCTGAGGTTGTCAAGCTTTTGCTTGATGCATCTGCTGATGTTCATGCTGTTGATGCCAATGGTAACCGACCCCTCGACTTGATTGCCTCTGTGAATAAGTCTATCTTCAATCCGAGGAAGAGGTTGCTACAAGCCCTACTCGAGGGTACCGGTGATGCTGATCAGGCGTGGCTTATGTTTCCGGAGGCGCTTGACCAAATTGAGGAGCAGCAAAGACAAGATGTGAGCCCGCCTCGTGTTTCAAGAGATGGGGCTGAGAAGAAAGATTATCCTGCTGATCTCTCCCTTCCGGACATCAAGAATGGGATATATGGAACCGATGAGTTTAGGATGTATGTGTTCAAAGTGAAACCTTGTTCAAGGGCTTATTCTCATGATTGGACTGAGTGCCCCTTTGTTCACCCGGGGGAGAATGCAAGGCGGCGTGATCCAAGGAAATATCCTTATAGCTGCGTCCCTTGTCCTGAGTTTCGGAAAGGATCCTGCAGCAGAGGCGACGCCTGTGAGTATGCACATGGTATTTTTGAGTGCTGGCTTCACCCTGCCCAGTATCGGACGCGGCTCTGCAAGGAGGAGAGAACATGCACTAGGAGAGTGTGCTTCTTTGCTCACAAGCTGGAGGAGCTTCGCCCCTTGTATGTTTCAACTGGTTCTGCTATTCCTTCTCCCAGGTCATATTCTGCAAATAATTCTGCATTAGAAATGGGTTCAGTTAGCCCAATTGCATTTGGTTCTCCATCTTCCATGATGCCACCTGTGTCAACACCACCTTTATCTCCATCTGGAGCATCTTCTCCAGTTGCTGGAGGAGCCATGTGGCAGAATGTTTCAGTCCCTGCCCTGCAGCTTCCCAAAAGCAGGTTGAACACTGCATTTGCTGCTAGGGATATTGATTTCGATAATGAATTCCTTAGACTTGAAATTAATCGACGCAGGCAGCAGCTAATGATGGATGAGGTATCCGGGCTCTCCTCTCCTTCCAACTGGAAAAATTCCATGCCTAGCGGTCAATCTTTTTCTGTTTCTTTGAATGATCATACCGGGGAACTGAATAGGCTTTCAGGGGTCAACCCTGCTAACTTTGAAGACATGTACGGGTCTCTGGATCGATCGGTTTTGGCTCAACTCCATGGACTCTCACTTGATGTTGCAGGGTCTCAGTTACAATCTCCAAGTGGAATGCATCAGATGCGTCCGAATGTGAACCAGCAGCCGCGAAGCTATTCTTCCAGCCTTTCAACTTCAAGTGTGATTGGATCACCACCCTTCAACCCATCTGGGGAAGCAGCTGCTGCAATGGCCTTCAATCCAAGATCTGCTGCCTTTTCCAAGCGGAGCCAGAGCTTTATCGAGCGCAGCGCAGTGAACCGCCACTCTGAGCTTTCTTCTGCTGCTCCTCCCTTTTCCGTTTGGGGCTCCCCTGATCGAAAACAAGATTGGGGAATGCATGGAGAAGAGTTGAACAAGCTGAGGAAGTCTTCTTCTTTCGGATTTCGAAGCAGCAGCACTCCTTTAGCCATGGCTGCTACAACCGCAGCGCCGGCAGATGTTAATGAACCAGATGTGTCTTGGGTCCAGTCACTTGTGAAGGATGGTGCGCCGTCGGAATCTGGTCGGTTCAGTTTTGAATCTTCTGAGGATCTGCAAAAGCAACTGCAGTTCTACATTAACAGTGGAGCAGATGTGATTCCAGCTTGGTTGGAGCAATTGTACATGGAGCAGGAGCAAATGGTGGCATGAAAGCATTTTAAGTTCCTTCTAGCAACTCCTCTAAACAGTTAATTCATTTGATGACTTTTTTGGGGTTTCATTTATAGAATTTATTCAGATGACAACTTGTAAATCGGTGGTAAAAGAGTATAGGATCTGGACAGGATACAAGTTTCCTGTTCTAGCAGCTACCCTTTACTAGGGTGTGACTTATTCCAGTTTTTCCTGATATTTTTGTTATATGTTGTTCTATTGAGTTGCGACTTTCCATTGACCAAATTACAACTATGTAGTGAGGTTAGTCATCTATCTTTATGTTGATGCTGGATATGCAATAGTTTTTGAAAATGTCAATTCTCAATTTGCATGTCACATTTATGGCCATTTAACTATGTCAGGATGCTTTACTGCAGAAGAATAAGGAAATGGATCCATCATGAGATTTTGTATAATCTTGTGAACTCAAGTTGAGTGTCTATCTCAATTAATGTTGAATAGACGAGATCCTATTAAAATTTGTACATATGTACAAAGGAAGATATAAAGAACAAGGTACATGTGCCCAGTTGGTTCAAGCGGTACATGTTTGATTCTCTGAAGTAAAGTCTTGAATTTGAGTATTGTGAATGGAAAATACTCTCATTAGGAGAGCTGGTTTCACCATAATGTGAATATTATCGACTCGAACAGAATTTTCTCTCGGGAAGGATACAGGATATTTGAGTTGTTTACCTGTGAGACAATTTTGGTGAGTTTGATTTCTGCGAACAACCATACACGAATGTTTTATGTGGGTCCATTCTAGTTAGATCTTTGATGAGCTAATGTATGTCTACTCACATGCGGCTATTCTATGCATGCCACTTGTGGCGACTAGATAACGCTGCTTTTTGGATTGATTCTACTTTAGTATTTGGATTTGTCCCTTGTCACTTATGTTAAACGTGATTTTGTTGAAACTATTCATGTCTACGTGGAATTAATTTTGTTTCCAAACTCTGATTTATATAAGTGACAAAACGAAGTTTTTGCATTCAGATTAAACTTTCTTACATAAATCTCTTTTAAAGAGGAAGATTTTTAAATGTAAATTAAACTGTTTCCTTTAAACTCACTTTTCATTGAAACTACTTAACGAATTTAAAATCATCCAGAATTATACCATGTTTGCTTTAAATCGTTTATTGACATGCAAAAGTTACTTTTCATACACAATTTTACAACTGTAGTGATTCTTATAGATTTTCCAAAAAGCAACTATGTTTTATAAACACTTACTAATATACCTAGTTTGGTGCCTTAGGGATTCTTAACTCATGGGCTCTTCCGATCTTTCCAATAAGTGGTATCAAAATCTCAAATTAGATGAGATATTACATTCTTAGTATATTTTGTGGTGTCTGGTTCTTTTATTGTCTTATTTCCTTATGGACTATTCCAATCTTCCTAACATGAGCCTCTAATTGAAATATGAAATTTACTTAGATTATATTTGGAAATCCATCAACATCTCATTTCAAAGTAAAAAATAAATACAACTCTTTTTATGATATGAAATAAATATTTATTTACATTTCAATCGATATCAGAACACACTTATTTTCTCATGTGTTTTTCAGAGTGTGTTGAAAACAACTCAGGTTTTGTTTGTACCTGTAGCTTATCATTTCTTTATAGTTACCTGCTTTATCTTTGATCTTTAATGAGAATCAGGAAAGGTTCTTTTGGTGTTCACTAGCAAAATCTTGTGTTTTTCTAAAATCTTTTTCCATATTCTCGACTTATTCCTTCCTCGACTCTGCCAGCTACTTTTTAGGCAATACATTCATTGGTTTCGTAGTTAAGAGTGTGGAGGATGATTATGGAGCACTGAGAAAAGGCATTCCAAAAAGCTTGACGTGTTGCACTTGGCTTCTATCAACTCCTTTTTTCTTTTAAAGATAAATCATAATATTAACATAGGTCAAGAAGAAAAGGCCTAGAATATCTTCTCAAATAGGTCCCTAGTTATACAATAGAATTTGCAATACACACCCACAGAGGATTGGTAACAAACAATTCAACCTCAGCTAAATAATCCACAATGTTAGTTTCCCTATAGACATATTTAACACCCAAGTAATTCACCTCTCCTAAAAGGAAATCAATTTGATTCAACTCATTAAGCAACTCAAAAGGTCTTAAGTCAAGTGTGTTTAGAATTACCCATCCCACCGCGACTTTTGAGTCATTCTCTATGATAATGTTTCTAAACAAGAATTGCTTACAAAACAGAAGGGAATGAAGAATAATCTTTATCTTCGCTTCATAAGCAAAACCATGACCTAAGTTGAAGTAGCCCAAAATGCCATTTTTGTAGTTTCTTTACACTCTCTATCACACTTGCACCCGAATTCCTTTGGCAACTCCATTAACATTGAATTTTATCAACCCTTTCTCTTGGGGCATAGAACAATTTTAGTAGTACAGACTTAGCTTCTAAAATAACTTTGTACCATGATTAGAAGATATCATCAGTAGAGTATAGAGATCCGATAGATACCTAGAATAAAGAAGAACCAGTAAAGAGAGAAGAAATTTATTTAATATATGTAAGATGATAGAGATTGAAAAAAATAAGAAATAGCAAAGAGAAAGAGAGAAGTAGTTGTTTGATATATGTAAGAAAATAGAGATTGAGAGAAAAATAAGGTCACATATGTCATCACATCTGGACCAGATCATGAATTGTCTCTGTTTAATATTTGGCCCTTTGCGTAGAAAATCAAAGGTGGTTTTAATATTTTGGTCGATCCATAGAGCATTCGGCCCCCCTTGTATGAAAAATCAAAGGTAGCTTTAAGGATGCATCATTTGGTCCCTTGTGTGGAAAATAAACATCTGCACAGTCTTGTAGGAGCTTCATGGAATTGAAGTTGACTTGCTTGACCTATGTATAATTGATTTCAATAAATTGATTTTGGTAAAATTAATTATGATAAAATTAGAGTAATGAAAGTTTAGATACATTTTATGAAAATATGACTTTTATAAGGTAGGATTGTGAAATTCATTTATAAAATCTCACAATTAATTATGTTTAACACATAAACTACTTTTTATGACTTCTATGTAGAATTGATTTTAACACTAAAAACAATTCTTCAGGATGACTTTCAAAAGTTTATATTGTTGTCTGAAATTGATTTTCCTCACTCGGAATCGATTCGGATGTTAAACACACACTAAGATGAGCTTTATCATTTAGAAATAGCAACTTTAATCATCTTTATACTTTTTTTTTTAATTTTGGAAATCGAATATGTTGATCAATATCTTCAATTTACAAATATTATTCTTATTTTATGATGTGTACTTCTCATTAAAAATAAGAATAATATTTGTGATGCAGGAGCAGATTAACTATGAATTTATTATTTTTAGTATTTTTAAATACATTTAGGATCTATTATGTTTTTAATTAAGTTATGATCAATTTGTTAGGATTTGTTATTTTTATTTACTTTCTAATTGAGTTTAGGATCTTTTAGGATTTTTTGTTATTTTTCTTTCTATTAGGATTTCTATTTAAGCAGTTGTATGACATTAGGCAAAGACAGTTTTTTATTACTATAAAATGAGATTTCTCTCAAACTCTGATGGATTCCAATTTATCAACTCTGGTGGATTCCAGTGTATTTTTTAGGGTTTTAGTGTTGGCTAATTCCCTTTCTGGTGGATTCCAGAAACCTTTTCTTTTAGGATTTGTGCTTGCAATCCTAGTACGACTTCCGCTGTATCAAGTGGTATCAGAGCAGACTTTCTCCTGTCTCTTTTCGTAGCTTGATCAATCATGGGAGATCAAACAACAACCAAAGCAGACCTTGAGGGTTTTACCGTGGGTGTTGCCCCAGCTCTAACGGCTTTGATGCAACAGATGTGACGTTCACAACGGCTATAACGACGCAGATCAACAAAACCCACAACGTGAATCGGAACCGACAAGGTAGGGGAGGATAACGACGTAGGTTTCTGATGACCCTATTTTAGTAGTGTTTTTAGGGTCATTTCTTTGGTTGTTTTGAGTCTTTTTGTTGAGTCTCATGTAGTGTTTCATGCATTCTTATGCATTTTTATTCTTTTCTTTAGTTTTTATTTCGTTTTGGTAATTTGGTAGTTTTATAGGTAGTTTTCTTGCATTTTAAGTAAAGTTTAGGACTTGCAAGGTTTTGTTGTGTTTTATGAAGGACTTCTTGTGCTAATGAGCTCCTGGAGCTTCTAGAATCTTCCTTGTCTTGTTGGTTAGGTTTGGAGTGCAGAAACTGAAGGAGAAAGAAGGCCAAGAAGCATGGAATTGATGAAGAACATAAAGAGGATTGAAGAGAGGAGTTTCAGAAGCCAAAAAGTCATTTTCAGGCGAGCTTGAGCGCCTAGGCGCTGGGAATGGGCGCCTAGGCGCCAATAGGGTTAGAGAGCATGTTTTTCAACATGCAATTGGCGCTCAGGCGCTCTGAATTGGCGCCTGAGCGCCCAGTTTCGTTCATTTTGCCTATAAATAAGGCTTAGGCCAATTTCTTTGATACATTTGGACATTTCACTCATTTTTGGTCAAGTTTGAGAGCTGAGGAGAACTTTGGGGCCAAGGGAGGCTTCCAACTTGTACTTTTCCTCAGGTTTTATTTACATTTTCTTCATGAATTCACTAGCCATGAGTGGCTAGTTCTCTTTTTGCTTTGGGTTAAGAGATTCTATGAAATTTTAGTTTGTTAAATCCTATCTCTATGCATGAGTCTTGATTCAATCTTGTATTTCAATTCCTTATTGCATGTTTAGCTTTGGTGCACCTTTGCTATAGGCTAGATTATAATCAAATGGAAATTTGTTATGATTTAGGGACATGAATTGGAATAGATCCTTCTATACTTGCTTCTAGGAATAGAGTGAGGGTAGGGTTTTGTTGGCCTGAATAACCATGCTTTTTATCTCTTATGAATGTTTAAGTACACAAGGAATTGGGCTTATCTTTCAATTTGAGAGAATTACTTTTGTGAGGAATCAACTAGTAAGTACATAGGCTATAACAACAAGATATAAATCAAGATATCACATGCATAGGATAGGTGGACTAAAATGGATTAGTTGATCAAAAACCCAAGACAATTTTCCATCATTGTTATTTACATCATTTTCAACATTGCTCTTTTGCAAAACTTTACTCACAAACAACCAAAACCAATTTCTGAATTTTACTGCTTTAAGAACTTACAAACTTTGGACTTAAATCAACAATTCTCACTCACAATCCCTGTGGTTCGATATTTTAAAACCCGGAGGTATTCGTACACTTGCGAATTGACCAACAAGTTTTTGGCGCCGTTGCCGGGGATTGTTTGTGGTTTTCGGTTTAAGTGAAAGAGTTTGTTTGTTTGTTTTACTAAGCATTGCATTGAATAAGTGTTACTAACCTTTTCTCTGTTTTTGTGATTTCAGTTTATGCATAGTAGGCTTGGCACGGATCCATTGCTGTTTGATCCGGAGCCTGAACGTACTCTTCGCCGTCGTCGAGCCCAACAAAGGCTCGAAGCCATGGCTGCTCAAATGACGGAAGAGGAGATGCAAGCCCACATTGAAGAAAGAGTGAATGAGGCTCTTGCTCAAAGACTTCAAGAGCAAGAATTGGAGAATGCCAATCGTTCTCTCAGAGACCTCACCTCGGCTGCCATGAGCTACGATTATCCGGGCAGCATAGTTTCCCCCGATGGCACGAGAAACTTTGAGCTGAGGCCAGCATTCATCAACTTGGTGAGCCAAAATCAGTATGGTGGAGGTGCTCTTGAAGATCCTCATGCACACATGGAGCGGTTTATCCGCAATTGCAACACCTACAGAGTTCAGAATGTTTCAGCGGACACCATCCTCTTGAGTTTATTCCCTTTTTCATTGAGGGATACTGCTGAAGAGTGGTTGAATTCACAGCCCCAAGGTAGCATTACATCTTGGGAAGACTTGGCTGAGAAGTTCACCACAAGGTTTGTTCCAAGAGCCCTCTTGAGGAAGCTCAAGAATGACATCATGACTTTTACTCAATCCACCGATGAGAATCTCTATGAAGCTTGGGAGAGGTTCAAGAAGCTCTTGAGGAGGTGTCCTCAACATAACCTTACTCAAGCTGAGCAAGTAGCAAAGTTCTATGATGGTCTCCAATATTCTTCGAGGTTTGGTTTGGATGCGGCTTCAAGTGGAGAGTTCGATGCCTTACTTCCACAAGTGGGGTATGAGTTGATTGAAAAGATGGCTATAAGAGCCATGAACTCTAGTAATGATCGCCAAGCCCGAAGAGGAGTCCTTGAGGTTGAAGCTTATGATCAACTTATGGCCTCCAACAAGCAACTCTCCAAGCAAATGAATGAGATTCAAAATCAAATGAAGACTACCAAGATTGGTGGTCGAGTTGCCAAGGTGGAGTGTGTGACTTGTGGAGGGCCACATGACAGCGAAGAATGCACAGAGACTAGACCGGAGGAGGAAGTGAAGGTCATGGGTCAAGCTCGGAATGACCCATTTTCAAATACTTACAATCCAGGATGGAGGAATCACCCTAATTTTTCTTGGAGGCAAGGCAATAATGGGCAAGGAAATGGCTTTCAAAGACAATTTCCTAGCCAAGGATTTCAAGGCCAAAGCTCAAGACAACCTCAAGAGCGAGGAGAAGGTGAAAGTAGTGGTTCCAAGAAGAGCTTAGAAGAGTTGGTGGAAACTTTCATCAACCGGACGGAGAACAATTACAAGAATCAAGAGGCGGCTATCAAGAATCTTGAGAATCAATTTGGCCAGCTGGCCAAGCAAATAGCCGAGAGACCTCAAGGTAAATTTCCTTCCGACACTATCCTCAATCCTAAGCAAGAAAATGCCTCTGTTGTAGCCACTAGAAGTGGGAGAGTGATGAGTGAATTGAAGAAAAAAACAGAGGGAGAAAAGAGAGAGGAGATAGTGGGAGGAGAAGTAGTTGTACCTATTAAGGTGAGAGAGGAAGTTGATCTTACTCCTGAAACTAGCAAGGTTCCGTTCCCTAAAGCATTGGCGAAGAAGAGCTTAGATAAAAAGTTTTCAAAGTTTGTTGATGTTTTCAAAAAACTCCACATTAGTATTCCTTTTGCCGATGCTTTGGAACAAATGCCTATTTATGTTAAGTTTATGAAGGATATTCTGCATAAGAGAAGAAGGTTGAAGGGAGTAGATGAGACGGTGTTGATGACGGAGGAATGTAGTGCCATTTTGCAGCGGAAGATGCCTAAGAAAAGAAGGGACCCCAGAAGTTTCACTATTCCGGTGGAAATTGAAGGCATGGCGGATGTGGAAGCCTTGTGTGATCTTGGAGCGAGCATCAATTTGATGCCGCTCACCATGTTTGAAAGGCTTAACCTAGGAGAGGTTACTCCAACCATGCTTTCCTTGCAAATGGCGGATCGATCCCTCAAGACTCCATATGGGATTGTGGAGGATGTAATGGTGCGGGTGGACAAGTATGTGTTCCCCGTGGATTTTGTTGTGCTTGATATGGAGGAGGATGAGAAGATTCCTCTCATTCTTGGTCGACCTTTCTTAGCTACTGGTAGAGCTAAGATTGACGTTGACAAGGGTCACCTCATTCTCCGTGTTGGTAAGGAAAAGGTACGGTTTTCTGTTTTTAATCCTATGATTGAGACTAACCATGACAATGACTTTGTCTGTGATGTGATTAGAAGCAGGTCAAAGGTTTCAGAAGAGATCCCCAAGGTCAATGCCCAAATTGATGAGTTCCATCCGGCTCTCATCAAGCTTGTTAATGGTAACAAGTATGGGGGGTCCAAGTACGAGAACCTACATGCTCATATGGTGAAGTTTACCCAAGCTAGCACCCTTGCTAAGATTGAGGGTGTTTCAAGTGATGAAGTGAAGATTAAACTCTTCCCTCATTCTTTGACAAGGGAGGCTAGAGCTTGGTTTGATGAGCAAGAGGACATTGCCTCATGGGAGGATCTACTCCAGAGGTTTTGTGCAAGGTTTCTTCCTTGCACTTGTGGTAAGTTAATCAATGGAAAGGAATTTCCTTCCTAACACCATCGGAAGGAGAGTCCACCTAGGACTATAACCTAGGGCTAAATGGGAGACAACCCATTCTTTTCATTTTGTTATTTATTATCTTTTAATTTTGTAGTATTTTAGATGTTTAATTTCAAAAAAAAAAAAAGAAAAAAGGAAAATTTTTGTGAAAAAACTGGGTTGAGCGCCTAGGCGCCAATTCATGGGCGCCTAGGCGCCAATTAGTGGCAGAGGCACTGCCTCTGTATCTGGCACGAGCGCCTGAGCGTTCCCCTCGAGCGCTCGAGCGCTCCTGTACGTTGTTTCTGCCATATTTTGGGTTTTAAAACCCCAACCTTTCATTTTTCCCACTCTTAACTCCCATTTTCCCATAAAAAACGCACCCCACTCTCTCCATACCCCATTTCCACTTCTCATTTCTCACTTGCACACACATTAGCTCTTCCTTTTGCTTCAAAGTTCTGCATTGCATCAAGTCTATTCCACTTGCACCCACTCACTCTCAAGTCAAGGTAAGTTCCATTTTCCACTTCCCTTCATCATAGTCATGAGTTTTGCAATGCATGCTTCTTTTGGGTAAGGGTGAGTGAATTTATGCTAGTGCAACTTGGGTTTGGGTTGTGTATGTTCATTATGGGTTGGTTTTGTGCTTAATTAGAAAGGGGTTGTAAATTTGTGAGGAATGGGTAGTTAGGATTTTGTGGGTTAGTTTAGTTTAGCTTTTGCTTATAAGGTGTTTGATAGAATGCCTCAATGGGTTCTCTTAGTCGTTTTTTGGCAAGTGCTTGTGGTAGTTTTTCTCTCTTTGCCAAAATCACTAAGAAACTTGTTGGGTGCTCTTAGGTTGTCCTATTTTTGTTTTTGTACAAAGTTTCTTATTTCTTTTCTTTTTCTTTTTGAACTAACATTTCTAACGTTTGTGGCTTGTGTATGGGCTAACAACTTTGCAGATGCCTGTGAAAAGAGCAAGAACCAACACAAGAGCTGCAGCTTCTTCCTCCACCTCCCGGCAGTTTAGGTCATGCATTTTTAGCATATTTTCCATTTGTAGATTTTGTTTTCTTTTGATCATGCATTGTTTTAGCTGGTTTTGTTTTTATTTTTGGGTCTTTACTTCCCTATGCTCATATGCTTTTAGCTATAGTTTTGCTTCCCTACTTGTGCTGTTTTTGAAAATGCTTTTGTGAATACTTGTTGTTGGTTTTGGGGATGAGTGATTGCATGTTGGGGAAGAGAGGAGGAGACTTCGGTCTTCCGAGTGTCTCTTGAGAAAGGAGTCGAGGTGAGTCCATTAAGGGTCTATCTTTGACCCTTTACCATAAAAATTCTCTGGAGGATCCTGACTCACTTGCAATTCTTGGTTCTGCGTTAATTTCACTCATAGCATGCTTAGTGATTTCTGTTTTATTCTTGAGACTTGTAGGATTTCTTGAGATTCTGAATTTGTTGTGTGAGCATTGCCCTTAGTTGTCCCATTTGAGCCTTATTGGAGAATTTGTTGTAGCCAAGTTTTTGGGGCGGATGTTTGGTTGGAATAGTGGGGAGTGATGGTCCTTGTTGTGTTATATGGAGCTGGAAAAATAAGAAATAGTCTCTTGCCCCAAAGAAAAAAAACATTGAAAAAAGAGAAAGGAAAAAAGAGCTCCTAACCAATAGTTGGAGTTGAAAAAAAAAAGAAAAAAAAAGAGTTTGAAAAGGGGGTGCAAGAGACTTGTGCTAAAGTGTCTGTTGTGAAGAGCTCCGGGGTTATTAGAAGAGGACCACACTCGATGTGCTTGAAAGCCTAGATTTCCCTTAGGGACCAACCACCATCATGTTTGACCTAGCCAATGTTTCAACCCTTATGGAAGTCTCTTTGAATATTTGCATGTTTGATCTTTGTTGCTATTGAGTGAATGACATTCAGGACCTATGAACTTGCTTGTGTGCTCAGTGCACTAAATTAACATCTCATCCTAGGATTTATAGATCTAAATGCTTCTCATGAATGGACTCTACACTCTTCTCTTTTCAAAGGATGCATGAAGTAGGTTGTTGGGTCTTTCTCTTGGAACTAGCTGTGATTACTTTGTCCCCTTGTTTTTGTGAAGTATTCCTTGTTTTGAGCACTTGTGTGGGAGCATTTCTTGCGCTTGAGGGCAAGCGAGTGTTATTTACGCTCGAGGACGAGCTGCCGTTGAGTATAGTGGTGTGATGACCCTATTTTAGTAGTGTTTTTAGGGTCATTTCTTTGGTTGTTTTGAGTCTTTTTGTTGAGTCTCATGTAGTGTTTCATGCATTCTTATGCATTTTTATTCTTTTCTTTAGTTTTTATTTCGTTTTGGTAATTTGGTAGTTTTATAGGTAGTTTTCTTGCATTTTAAGTAAAGTTTAGGACTTGCATGGTTTTGTTGTGTTTTATGAAGGACTTCTTGTGCTAATGAGCTCCTGGAGCTTCTAGAATCTTCCTTTCTTGTTGGTTAGGTTTGGAGTGCAGAAACTGAAGGAGAAAGAAGGCCAAGAAGCATGGAATTGATGAAGAACATAAAGAGGATTGAAGAGAGGAGTTTCAGAAGCCAAAAAGTCATTTTCAGGCGAGCTTGAGCGCCTAGGCGCTGGGAATGGGCGCCTAGGCGCCAATAGGGTCAGAGAGCATGTTTTTCAACATGCAATTGGCGCTCAGGCGCTCTGAATTGGCGCCTGAGCGCCCAGTTTCGTTCATTTTGCCTATAAATAAGGCTTAGGCCAATTTCTTTGATACATTTGGACATTTCACTCATTTTTGGTCAAGTTTGAGAGCTGAGGAGAACTTTGGGGCCAAGGGAGGCTTCCAACTTGTACTTTTCCTCAGGTTTTATTTACATTTTCTTCATGAATTCACTAGCCATGAGTGGCTAGTTCTCTTTTTGCTTTGGGTTAAGAGATTCTATGAAATTTTAGTTTGTTAAATCCTATCTCTATGCATGAGTCTTGATTCAATCTTGTATTTCAATTCCTTATTGCATGTTTAGCTTTGGTGCACCTTTGCTATAGGCTAGATTATAATCAAATGGAAATTTGTTATGATTTAGGGACATGAATTGGAATATATCCTTCTATACTTGCTTCTAGGAATAGAGTGAGGGTAGGGTTTTGTTGGCCTGAATAACCATGCTTTTTACCTCTTGTGAATGTTTAAGTACACAAGGAATTGGGCTTATCTTTCAATTTGAGAGAATTACTTTTGTGAGGAATCAACTAGTAAGTACATAGGCTATAACAACAAGATATAAATCAAGATATCACATGCATAGGATAGGTGGACTAAAATGGATTAGTTGATCAAAAACCCAAGGCAATTTTCCATCATTGTTATTTACATCATTTTCAACATTGCTCTTTTGCAAAACTTTACTCACAAACAACCAAAACCAATTTCTGAATTTTACTGCTTTAAGAACTTACAAACTTTGGACTTAAATCAACAATTCTCACTCACAATCCCTGTGGTTCGATATTTTAAAACCCGGAGGTATTCGTACACTTGCGAATTGTCCAACAGTTTCCGCACGAAAGCAACAACCATCGAAGTTCCAGTTTTGATGATTCAGGAGACGGGCCTCCTCCTCGTAGATGGAGAGAAGAATCAATGCAGAGGCAACTCCACAGGATGCAACAATAAGGAGATTAGGGCAGAATTGGTCAACCTCAATAAAATCAATCCGACGGTAGTGAACCCTAGTCCAGTAGACGACCAGAGCCACACCCACACGACGTCAACAACAACGGGCAGAACCGAAGCTGGCACAAGCCTCCACGACGTCGACGATGACACAACAAGCGACGGGGTACCAACTGTGCAGAAACCAAGGGAAGTTGACGTTACAAAAGATGAAAACTTTGGCAACATGAAGTCCTCAGAGTTTCTTACATGTGAAATCCAATCTTCAACTCCACTTCCTACAGGAGTACAAAGCACAATTATCCCCTATAATCCAAAAGCCCCCAAGGTGATTTTGGAGAAACTGAAGAGGTTAGGATTGATTAAAGATAATGATGGTGCTCATGGGATATTTGCTGAAGGAGATGATAAAAAAAGAGTTCGATGTTGTAGTAATGGTGTTCTTTGTAACGCCCCAAATTTCGGGTGTCACTTTAGTAACCTATTAAAGTAAATATGCAATATTTTCCAAAAGAATATATAAACACGAGTATATATTTTTCTTTTCAAATGTATTTCCAAAACATGTCATGCATACTCCCAACTACAAAGGGATTTACATCAAGCCTTGAACAAGGTGAGTACCCGAAATCCCCAAATATAAATTTCTAAAATCATTATGCAAGCTTAAACCAATAATGGTTAGCTCTCTAACTCAAGGCTCTAACTCTACACCCGACTCTATTCTTCAAGTCTCCCACAGTTCTTCAAGTTCTCCTCTCCGACTCGTACGAAGGTCAAGTTCCATCGAAGATTCTCCATCGCCTAATAGCGTTAAGCGCCCAAACAACAAGTAGCAAACAGAAAGGGTTAACTCCATGCAATTACCACGTATAAAAGGGAAAAACATGCTATCAAAGTTTAAGTGCGTAACATGACACATAAGCTAGCAACTTAATTCAAGATAGATAACGACGTATATCCAACAACCTAAATTTAATTCAGATATCAACAACATAGATTTAAAACAGATATCAGCAAAATCAACAACATAAAATCAAACCAGATATCCACAACCTCAACGATATAAATCAAATCAGATATAAACAACCTTAACAATATAAATCAAATCAAATCCAATATATAAGTGCCATGTAGTACAACTATGTGTCACTACCAAGACATGTCAAATCAAAGGCGTCTCGCAAGACAGGACAGTCACCTGAAATGAAAACCATTGATCTGCCACTTAATATGCCACGAAGGCCCCACAATATGCCACACTAGCTCCACACAACGGCACAAGGCCCACACAGTATGCCACACAGGCTCCACAATCCCAGGCTCATCACAACGGCACAAGGCCCACACAGTATGCCACACAGGCTCCACAATATGTCCAATAACACATATAGCAAAATCAGCAACATAGAATTTAATCATATATATATATAAACATAATCAATCAACCTAGAATTAAATCATGTGTTAACAAAATCAGATGTTAGTGCCCTATAATGCAACTATATGCTTCTACCAAAATGGATCGATCAATATCGTCTCTCAAGACGGAACAATCACGCGGGACTACACCCACCTCATCGCCACTTAGCGTCACTACGGACGGGACAATCGCGTGGCACCACACCCACCTCATCGCCACTTTAGAACATCTCGAAAGATGGGACAATCCCGCGGGACCACACCCACCTCATTGCCACTTTATAACGTCTCGAAAGACGGGACAATCACGTGGGACCACACCCACCTCATCGCCACTTAGCGTCACTACGGACGGGACAATCGCGTGGGACCACACACACCTCATCGCCATTTTAGAATATCTCGAAAGATAGGAAAATCCCGCGGGACCACACCCACCTCATTGCCACGTTATAACGCCTCGAAAGACGGGACAATCATGTGAGACCACACCCACCTCATCGCCACTTAAGGACCAAAGCCTATATGCCAAGTCAGTCAACAACAATGCCCAGCAAATGATCAATTCAGAGTAACCACATGTTATTCCTATTATCAACGAACATAAATCAACTCAATTGCATACCAACTCAGTTCAATGACAGAAACCAGTAAACGGCTGAAGCCTCTCAGAAAACGGAGACACACGTCTCAATAAGTTCACTCGACCGAAGCCTCCAGAAAACATTTTCCTAGTTCAGCATAATAATCATAATCCAATGCTAATCAATATAAACATCTTCATCTCAAACGCAGACAGTGCGATAAAAGCAGGCAAGACTCAAAGACACTCTAAAACTGAGTTTCCCTTACCTTAGCCAATTTCTCCATCCAGCTCAACATCCCAGTCCAATCCAAAATAAAGCTCCTGAACTCAGTGTAAGACCCGGATTTGCAGAACTGGATTTAAAGTTTAATTTCCGACTCACGCGTAGAATCAGTGTAAGCGTGACAGGAGTTTGCTGTTCGAGAAAGTTTAATGGAGAAGAAAGTTCAGGAATTGCTTGAGGAATGTTTCATAGTTGTTTTAGGAGTTAGTGCGAGTCGTCTGCACACCTGCCTTATGGCGAGAGTGTCCAGAATAGGCTAATTTCGCTTTTAAAGCAACGTTTAAGTGAGATTTCAAATCCTTGGAAAAATTAAAAAGTTCTCTTTATTTTTCCTTCGACCAGTGTTTCATTTCGGAACCCTGGACTGTACGCACGATAGTATTCACTTCTCGGAAGTCCGACGACGCTAATTTCTTTGCTTCAAAACCCTAAATTCAATCACTGAATGAAGACTTTTTCTATTCGGAGCTTTTAACGAAGTTTCCGTCCGCGTTGCCATATTTGTTTCGATGTTTCCAATCTTTCTTCAGAACGAAGTTTTTTCGTCCGACCTTCACAGCAAAAAGTAGTTTTTCGGGACAGATTAACTTACACCGCTTTTGGGGTTTTAGAGATCGTTTTTCCCTAATTATAGAGAATTGTTTTGAGTTCTGGAATTCTGTCGCCAGAATCTCTCTTAGAATTCACCGATGAACGTGCTGCAAAAATCGGAATCGCAAAATTTTCATTTTCCCGCGATTTCACCTTCCTATAAATAGTTGAAAAATTCAAAATATCTTCCATTTTCTTCAAAGGAGGCCGCGAGCAAGGAGAGAAAAGAGGAGAGGAAAATTTTCGCCGAAACTCGACCGATTTTCGAGCTGTTCGTCCCTACTTCAAGGTATCGAGGTAACTAGCTTAATTCTTACCTCTGATCATCGTTTCTACTGTGTTTCTATATCTCTTTCTGTGCTCAAAGTTTCGAGCTTTTCCTAAAACTATCCGTTTTTCTTGATTTTTCGCTTGGGATATCTTCTATACTTGCCCAAGAGCCTAGAACACTCACCGATATTCGCCGATTTTGATCGAGTTGTCAAGGATCTGAAAAACTGATTCAAAACCCTTTTTGCGCACATTTCGAAACTTTAATGTCGAAAAGTCGCAATCCGACTTCGTGCCTTTAGGATTAGTTGTTACAAATGTCGTTAGGAACATCACTGTCAAATTTGTTTTCCGAAGTTTTAACTTTGAGGTTTTGAGCTTTTATTTTGGACCAAAACGCCCCTGAATAGCCGTATTTCGATCCGATCGTCCGAAAATTTTTCCGACAGTTTCTTTGCCTTAGTTTTACCCTAAAACTACCTTGTAATCAGATTAGATCGAAGAAAAAGAGCCGGAGCTCTTTTCCTCTTTTGGCCGAGAGCATGGTTGTGTGGGGGGGGTTTCATTTTCGAAAACTTGTCTTTTCGTACCCGATTGTTGTATTCTGAAGCTTTAATGTTTTGTCTATCGTTAATGAGTTGTATTGTGATCGAGCTAATCGATTTTGTTTGGATTTCTGCTTTGTTTTCTCCGAGGTTCAGTTGAAGGAACTTTGGGTTTCTCAGAGCAATTGTGTGAAGGAAACTTAGACCACGAGGCTGGAGCAACTCGAGGTTAGGGCAACTTACCTTTTAGCTAAGACTGCATGATAGGCGTTGATAAATTCGACTTATGCTTTACTTTGATATTGATTTTGATGATGAATTAATGTTATGATGTTTTCCATAACTTATGATATTGAGATGTTATTGAATTGTGCATTTTGACGCGACTTCGGAGTGGGGAATCATTTAACTGGTTATCTCTGATATTTTGGGTTGGAGAAACAACCCTAGGCAAGTACAAACAGGGGGTTTGAGACTTAGCCATTTGTTGTATACTTAGACTTTCCCCGGGATTTACATTTGGTGGGTTTTTGGAAAAATGTAGAAAGAAAATAGAATTTTGGAAACTAGAGACTTTAGGAAACTTAGACTTCGAGAAATAAACTCATAACTTGACTAATTCAGTTCGAAACATTTTTATTAACGAATAAAACATAGGAAAACTAAAGGGAAAAATAATTGCGAAAGACGGGGAAAAGTCGACTTTTGTTGTGGGTTCTGGAGAATTGCTGGACACCAGGGGGGGTGAGCCACGGTGATGACTGAAAGTCACCGAGTACTTTAGTACTCTTGTTGTTGGAGTTGTGTTGTATTAACCGACACTAAACTCTTGGGTTTCGAGATTGGGTTTTGAGCTAAACACTTGTGTTGGGAGGACGATTCGATGTTTGGCTAACCATATTGCATCATGCATCATTCGGGGTTGTACGATCGAAATGGTGAAGAACGGGAATGCTTCACGAAGGTTGGGGATTGCCTTCATCGAAGAACACCTGGGTGTATCTTCGGCATAGCGGGCAGAGTGGCACGACCTAGGGTGGTTGGGGCTGATCCGACTATGCATGGGTTTGTAAGTGACACCCGAGCGGAAATGGTTAAACACTAGGCCGGTGTTAGGACTGACTCGATGGTGCCCATCCCACTTGAACTATCCAGATCATATTGAATTGCATTTCACGCATACATTCACTCTGACTGGAATTGTATGCTATTTGAATTATTGAAGCATTGTTAGAGCCAATAACATGCTAGGATTATTTATATATATATATATATATATATATATATATATCAACATATATATCTATACCCCAATCACATGTTGAGTGTATAATTACTTTATTCCGTGAGTTGACCCTAGCGCTTTGGCTTTGGTTTCATGTTTGTGTTTGGGCGGTCGGCCTACTGCCAGATGTCGATGGCGGACTGGTTTTCGATGGTCTCTCCCTCGGGGGGATCAGGTATGAGTTGGTGGACCGTCATGCCCCCACCGCTTGGGTGATCGATGTTGCGGGTCACCGAGCGACGTACCGGGGAAGGGTCATGGAGGACCGGACAGACGAGCGTGGACGTTTGACGAGGGGAGTGCTACGACGCATGGAGCTGAGCTTTGACTTGCCGCCTTCAGTTCGCTGTGGACCAGGTACTGGTCGAGGACCACCTGCACCACCTCCGACTTCATCTTCTTCCGATGACGAGGACCCAGCTGAGATCGAGGTTGATGTTGCTACACCTATTGCGCCACCTCCTGCTACTGCCATCGATCCTACCGATGTGGCGTCGTCCTCGAGGCTCGTGCAGCCGAAGAGGGAGTTTGTTGTTCCATCTGCCTCACGTCGTTTTCCTTTTACTCCACCGCGCGGCTACCGTGTGGATCCCCTGGTTCGGGTGGTGGAGGAGGATGTTCTTACTTGAGAGGTGGATGTTGAGACGGGCTTGACAAGGACGGTGCGCAGGACAGTTAGGAGGGAGGTCGTGGACTTGGACACCGAGATGATCACGGTGGATTCCGACTCGGACTCCGACAGCAGTGGGGACAGCTACTCGCCGAGCGACGAGGGAGAGGAGGAGGAGCTATGAGCAGTACTGGGAGGGTAGGTTAGGCAGCGTCATTTTTTGTGTAGAGCTGTGATTCGCCTTACTTTTGGGACAGGGTAGGTTCCCGATGCATGGCTTTTTGTGTGGTTCTTTTGATGAGGAATCACAGAGAGTCTGTCGGATTATAGGGGTCTTTTGAGGCCATTTTGGAGCCGACTTTCTCTTGGATGACTGTACTTATGATCTTTTTACTGACACTACTGGTTCGGTACATATTTGCCTACGGGCATACTACTTTGAGGTCACTGCGAGTGCGCGTGACGTTGACGTGTAGCTGAGGCTGTACATGTATATATGCTTGTACATCGGTTAGTTTAGTTGCTGGGTTATGTCTTTATTTTCTATCGCTTAAATTAAAAGGAATCAAACGAAAAAAAATTACCTGTTTTCCGCGTAAAGTTTATTTTTAGTTACTAAAGTGACACCTGGAAATCGGGGTGTTACACTCAGCAAGTTCCCCGGGCGTCCTCCTCAGTTGTGAAACCTCACCAATTGCTTCAAAGTCTCTTTCCTCAGCTCAACTCGTTCCAAACCTTAAGCAAAGTATCATTGCTTAGTCGCTAAGAAATAATACAACTAATAACACTATCAAAACCCGAAAAGAAGCTTTCGAAGCTCTAGACTTCGACATTTAGGCACGAACGGACAACGGAGACTTCGTTCGCTAAAACGCGCACAACTCGAGCTACAGAACTCGGAATGACACGAAACCAACGCCAAAATTTCGACAACAGAGGGGGCTACGTTATGGCTCAGGCCATACTAACCCAAAAATTATTTTTGGACACGGTACAGCTCCAAAAAGTTTCGGCCACTGTAGAAAATAGGGTTTCCGAACTTTTTCTTTGATCTAATATAATTCCTAGGTATTCGTAGGTGATATCTAGGCCAGGGAAACTCTCAGAAATATTTAACGACTGAAAATACGACTTAGGGGTATTTTGGTCCATAATTAATGACCAAAAACTCAAAGTTGAAATTCTGAAAAACAAAATTGATGGGGTCGTTCACAACGACGTTTATAGCACTTAATCTCAAGGGTACTAAGCTTGGTTGCGACTTTTTGATAATAAAGTAAGCACATGTGAAGAAAATGGGTTTTTAGTCAATTTTTCAGATATACGACGACTCGGTGAAAATTCGAACGATCCGACAGAGATTATAGCATGTTGGGTTGCAGCAGAAGATAGTTGGAAAGAAAAATCGAGGTAATCAGACATTTTTACAAAAAACTCAAAACTTTGAGCACAAAAATAGATAGAATAAGCTGACAGAAAGCAGAAATAGAAGTAGGATTAAGCATCCTTACCTCTGTGCCTACGCGTAGCTTCCGAAATCAGGACGATCGGGCAAGAATTGAAAAAGCTCTGCTCCACTCTCTCTCTCTCTCTCTCTCTCTCTAAGCTTCGACCACTTTGGGAGAAAATGAGATATTTTCTCATTTTTTTCCTTTTTATAGGAGAGGGGAAAATCCGAAAAATCGAGATTTCGCGGTTCCGGTCGTTTTGGTACTTTCATCTGCTGATAAAAATTGAGTATTCAGCGACAGAATGTCGAAACTCAAATCAATGTTCATTTAATTGAGGAAAACGTCTCAAAGACGGTGTGAGTCGATTTACGCCGAAAAACTACTTTTTGCAGTCGACGTCGGATGGAGAAACTTCCTTCTGAAGAAATGTCGCAATTGCTGAAAGAATTGTGACAACGCAGATGGAAACTTCGTTAGAAGCTCCGAATAGAAAAACTCTTCATTCAAGGTCTTAATTAAAGTCCCCGAGAAGTTAAAGTCTAGCTTCGACGGACTTCTGGGAAGCAAAACCTAACAAGCGTACAGTCCAGGGTTTCGTATCGAAACACTGGTCATGGGAAAAATACCTAGAGGTTCTTATTCTCCCTTCAATTCTAAAATTCTCTTAAACAGTGCTCTAGGAGCGGATATAGCCTTTTTCGGACACTCTCGACCGTAGTCGGGTGCGAATATGACTCGTGCTATTACTTAAGCTGACTACAGTGTCAACCTTAAACATAATTTGAACTTAATTATTATATAAATAGTTTTCGTGACTCGTAATAGGATTCGAGTCGTGAAAATAATATAAAAAAATAAAATATAATTACTTAATTAATCAGCACGACGAAAGTAAATAAATAATCTAATTATTTAATTCGGGGTCTTACATTGTTCGTTTGGTTGGTTTGCATGTTGAAGCCCTTAATTTAGAAGAGCTTGTGGTCAAGTTCTTTGGAAGAAGAGGTGAATGTAAAGACATCAGAGGCACTTGGTTAGACACATTTATGCGGCATCGGATAGTTCTAACACAGACTTGGGTATTCGACCCTGGTATTCTTAATGTCGTTCATGAATTCCGGACATATGCGTTTTTTGTTTTGTTACATTAGAACTCGGGGTCGAGTTTCACAAGAAAAGGAGCCCGATGCAGGAGCAGATTAATTATGAATTTATTATTTTTAAATACATTTAGGATCTATTCTGTTTTTAATTAAGTTAAGATCAATTTGTTAGGATTTGTTATTTTTATTTACTTTCTAATTGAGTTTAGGATCTTTTAGGATTTTTTGTTACTTTTGTTTCTATTAGGATTTCTATTTATGCAGTTGCATGGCATTAGCCAAAGACAGTTTTTGATTATTATAAAACGAGATTTCTCTCAAACTCTGGTGGATTCCAGTTTATCAACTCTGGTGGATTCCAGTGTATTTTTTTAGGGTTTTAGTGTTGGTTAATTCCCTTTCTAGTGGATCCAGAAACATTTTCTTTTAGAATTTGCGCTTGCAATCCTAGTACGACTTCCGTTGTATCAATTTGTGAAGTTAATAATGTGTAAAATAATATTATATTGAGATACACAAGCTAATAACTACTTGTTATCATCACACCACGTACATTTTAAAAAGCTTCTTAAAAAGCGTACATTTCAGAATGTTTGGTTTATTTCATAACTCTCTCGCTTGAGTTCATCTACCATTTTTTTTTTCAATCTAATTTTGCAACATTGAAAATAGCTAAAGAGTGATTATGCCCGAACATGCGATCTTTGTCGACATCCAATTGACCTATACATTAACGCCAATTTTTAACTAAATTTTGCATTAGATCCAGAGACTAATTGTGCTTAATGTTGCTTCCAGTGACATAATATCATTACTTTTGCCTAGAGATAGAACAACTCATTCTAAATTTTGCATTCCATTAGATGCCACAGAAATCTCAACATGTAATATAAAGCAGTGAAGTCTACGTGCAAAGCTTCTTCTTGAAACAGGCCTTATTATATGGGATGAAGCTCCAATGTTGAAAAAGTATTGTTTCGAAGCACTAAACTTTACACTCCAAGATTTAATGAGGTTGAAAAATGAAGACAACGTACATAAACCTTTTGGAGGAAAAAGTAGTAATACCTGGAGGTGATTTTAGAAAAATACTACCTGTAATAACTAGAGGAAGCATATAGGAAATTGTGGAATCTACTCTAAACTCTTCCTCATTGTGGAAGCATTGCAAAGTTATGAAATTGTTTAAGAACATGCGGCTAACCGCAGCTGAGACGACTGATGAACCAAAATAAATCAAAGAGTTTGCAGATTGGATTCTTAAAATTGGAAATTGCGATCATCCTGATTCCGAAGCAGAAGAGTATGATGTTCAAATCTCACCAGATTTGCTCATCC
Organism: Lotus japonicus; assembly: GCF_012489685.1. Classification (NCBI taxonomy): domain Eukaryota; kingdom Viridiplantae; phylum Streptophyta; class Magnoliopsida; order Fabales; family Fabaceae; genus Lotus; species Lotus japonicus. Next base: position 18,871,424 of record NC_080041.1, on the reverse strand, counting down.
CAATTAGTCTTGACCCATTAATGGAATTGATTAAATATACATATTCTGACCTTCTGCACAAAATGAAAGACTCGCAATTCTTTCAAGATAGAGCAATATTGACCCCTACACCAGAGGTTGTTGAAATGCTAAACACTTACATGCTTGGCATGATAGCTGCACCAAAACACGAATATCTGAGCTCCGACTATGCCTTGCGATCTGATGAGGATTTTGAAATCCAAGGTTAGTGGTTTACCACATAATTTTTAAACGACCATAAAAGTTTAGAAATACCTAACCACAAACTATTATTGAAAGTTGGTATTCCAATCATGCTTTTGAGAAATATAGACCAAGCAGCATGTTTATGCAATGGAACCAGGTTAATTGTGGATGAACTTGGTAAAGTTTTATTGGTGCAACTATTACCACGGAAACAAATGCTAATGACAAAGTGTACATTTCAAGAATGGACTTGGTTCCTCTGATTTCAAATTTCAAATTAAATTCAAAAGAAGACAGTTTCCAATTGTAGTATGCTTTGCGATGGCCATAAATAAAAGACAAGGACAAGCACTATCTCATGTTGGGCACTTCGTTTGAGACCCGTCTTCACTCATGATCAGTTATATGTAGTTCTCTAGAGTACGCTTATGAAAGGCTGTTAAATTTTGTATACTGGATGAGGCGGGCAAACAACAAACCATTACTGTAAATGTAGTGTTTTAGTTCTTATAAAAAGGAACAGATAAAGTACAAGATAAAACTCCGTGGAGCGCACGGGTTATCGCCCTAGTATAATAAGAGTGATAATCTAATAACATGTTTAAATCAACTTTTCCTTTTAAATAATTATTTATGACATTCAAAATCTACTATCTTAAATTTCGTCCCAGAAAATGATAAAATAAACTTTAGATGCATTAAATTTTTTACACTTCATTAATTTGCTTGTTTTACAAATTTTAAAGCTGCAATGCTTTCAAGGGATTGCCAACAAGTTGATCTACAAGCTCATTTAGCAAGTGATCAAAAATTTCTGACTCAAGATCTGCACTTATACTTCCAAAATCACCTTGTTTTCTCATCACTTCTTGCAACTGATTCGATCTAACCAATTCATCTTCAACTAGCCTGCAAATTTCACCCCAAATATGTACAAACTCTTGGCTCTGCTTCTCTTTGTTCTTTGGTCCTTCATGTTTGCTGTTCTCAATTTCGTTAATCTTCCTCTCTTCATTCATGAAAATACCATCAGAATGCAGAATAAAATGCTGGTCATTTTCAAGCTCTGGTGACAATTTTCTTCTCCAATTCATATCATCACCAAAAATATCTACATCTGCAACGAGGTGTAACAAGTTAGCAAATGTAAGACTTAGGAAAAGAAGAAAAAAAATTGGTCTCACAATAACATGATGGATCTAAATTCTAAAGCTAAGAATGTTTTTGGTTTCCAATTGGTAAACCCCAAAGTCAATTCTGGATGTAAATTTTGATGTTTGAGAGTCATGGAAGCCCAAGACTATATGCGCTGAACATAATCAATTGTGTGATATTACAACTCAATTTTCGAACACTATCCAACAAAAAATCACATTTTCATAAATGTATGCAAACGTGAATCACTTAACTTTCCACTCATTTTTACAATAACTAATTTTACCAAAATCAATTGTGATTTGAACAATCATTAAATTAACAATTACTGAAGTCATAAACAGGAAACGTTGAACTCAAATTGAAGAAACTAACCTGTTCTTGGAGCATCACGCTCAAAATCAAAGACAGAAACTGGGCTTGCATCTTCTGAACTGCATTCACTTTCTACCTTCTTTTCTGTGTTGTAAAATGCTGCTGTTCCCTTCTTCCTCTTCTTCACTTTCTCACCATTGGCACCTTCCTTATGCTTCATGTTGGTTGCAAATTGAACTTCACCACCATTTCCCACATTGACACAAGACATACCAGACACCTTTTCTCTCTTGTTTTTCTTCAATCCTTTTCTTCTTCCTTTGGACTTGAATTCCTTACTCTCACATCCACTTTCGAAACTGAGAACCAAAAAGTTCTCATTTTCTAGCAAGTGGAAACTTGGAACTTCACTGAAGGATGAGGATGAAGATGAAGATTTAACACGCCTATGCAGACCCTCCATTCTCTTGCATTCCCCCAAGTAGTCCACAGAGTTCATGGATCGGCTGCGCGAAAGAGAACTCGGGTTTGCTTCAGAGGGTTTCTGAACCTCTCCCATTGAGTCCAAACCCATCAATCTTCCCACTACCCCAGGAGAAATTTTAGTAGAGTTAGCAGCTTCAGTGTTCTGCATTGCCTTAAATTCTTGAACTTTTCCACTCACCACTGACATTGAAGAACCAAGTTCTATAATTTGGTCTGATGGGTGTGTTTGAAGGGCACCAGAACAGAGAATCCTGTGCAAGATGGATGTGAGACACCCACTTTTGGAGTTGCACAAAGTGGGGTTGAAACTGAGAGTGGAAGAAGATGATGGGGTTGATGAATAAGAAGATGGTGATGATGATGTCAAGAGCTTCTTCATGGTGAATGATTTAGCACACAAAATAAACAGAAGAGAAAGATAAAAGAAGAAAAAAAAAGTGAATTGAACTTGCTTCTTTTCTCTTTTCTCTTTTCTTTTTTGGATTCTCAAATTCTCCAAAGATAAAAAGCAATGGAAGCAATCATAAGCTGGATTTGAATTTTGCTATATCAGAGAGAAGGGTGGCGGGCTTTTCATTTGAATGTGAGAAAAGAAGCAAGTTGGAACATGGAACATGGTACTATTCTTTTAACCATTGACAAGTCATGTTTTTTTGGTTGCTAGATTTGTCCTTTTTTTTCCTTGCTTGGAGCAAACAGAAACACCTTCTTGGGGCACGTTATGGTGGCACTTTATGCTTCCTTGTATGAAAAGGATTAGTGAAAGTGCTAGTTTTTGTCTTTGTTAATTGATTTTGATTCTGATGATGGAAGATGAGATCAGATTGTATGGTTAGGGAAAATGCAGTGATTGTATAATTTGTAGTTTTGTGTGGAGGGTGAGACATTGGCAGAATGTGTTTGTTTTTATCAGGTCAGAGAAACTGGTAATGTCAGTGGTCTGATCTAATTCTTTTGTGTTCTGGAACAGAAGATACTCACTTTTGGTTGTGCTTGTTCCAACATTGTCACTGTTTATATGTCTTTGGGGGATGGAAGGTTTATAATAAAAATACAAGGGTGTGCTAAGGGTCACTAGTCCCCACCAACCAACTGAACCTGGCAACTGTGTTTGCCTCCACTTTGTTTTGTAATTAAAAGGAACAATATATCTTGAAAAGCTTTTAACATTTGTGTATTTGACGTAAAATAAAACTTGCAGCATATTTGAATCAATTCTCTTTTTTTTAATTGATTATAGCACTAAGAAACTACTTACAGAAGTTTTTCTTTATAATTGATTTTAACTTTAGAATCAACTGTGGAAAAATTTTCAACCATGCCAAGCATGTCTGAGTTCATCATTAGTAAACCTTAGAAAAACTCTATTTCTCTAAAAAAAAAATCAATGCTAGTAGCTTCTTATAGAGTCACCACTTTACTTAACATGGAAATCTATTGAATTTCAATCAAAGTTTATTGGGAGATGGTAGAATCACCCTTTTAGTACCAATACTGTTTTAAAACCCTTATCCAAAAAAGAAAAGTAACTCAAGTTCATAATTTAGCTCATCTTTTAGAACCTGAAAAGCTGGATTAAGAATTAGGGATTTCAAACTCATTCAAAAAAAGGTAAGCCTCTGATTGAAGTAGGTAAGAGTTCCAGTAAATTTTATGAGTTACAAACATCCTTAAGGATAACAAAGATAAAAACATATAAAAATTTATCAAAGAAAAGTATTAAAAGAAAAGTATAAAAGTACTTAACATAGATTATATATTTTTGATAAATTTATCAAAGATAAAAATATATAAAAAATAATAAGATAAGATTAATGATAGAATGTTAAAGTATACGTCAAAGTGAATGGAGCACATACTATGTTCGGTCATTTACCACTTAGTGTGAGCACTAGTGACGACGAAATTAGTCGATGGTGTATATATTGGGCTAAAAAAGTAGTATATGACAAAGAAAAATATCATAAAAAACTACATAGTTGTCAAACTTTTTTATTTTATTTAAGTATCCAATCTTGTACTGATATCTTAGAATTTAATTTTGCTAATAATGATGAGACATCAAACAAATTTAAAAATGACATGTAATGCATCATTAGTTAGTTTTAGATGCGGATTTATTGATTTTTAGTTTTTACCTAATTTTTTATGTGAAATTCAATTGTGTTCAGTGCAAGGGTGCAAGCTATAGCAAAGGATTACAAATATTGAAAAGGACAATTCAATAATAGTATTTATTGATTACCTTATTTAAAATAATAGTATACCATCAATGGCAACTATATTATTGTCTCTTGTACCTAATCAGAAAGTGAGGCCCATTTTCTCAGAAAAACATGGTACAAATTCATGAAGCAGAACTTGAAAAATAAGTGTTATGACTTATGAGTGGCTAGTAGTAGCATCCAATAGATGAACAAAATTTCACTCTGTCTTGTGGTAGAGGTGAGGATCATGCTGATAGTAGACAATATCTCCAGTGTCACTAACAAAGTGGTCTACTCTAAAGCTCAGTATTAAGTACTTGATCAGATGGAATGGAATTGGTGCAGATTTTTCAGGTTCACGATAATATTCTCCCAAAACTGGTTTTGCTGCTTGGGTCTGCATTGAATTGAAAAGAGAGATAAATTTAATAGATTCATTATATGATGATTATGGCGCGTTTGTTTCCACTTAAAAAATAAGTGATTTTGAATTTAAATAAAAGGTCAATTTTTTAAGAGATGTTTGATTTTTTTATTTTTGAAAATCAAAAATTACTTTTTTTATAATTAAAAATATAAAATTTATTTTCACTTAAAAATCAAATAGAAATAATTGATTATTTTAAAAGTTAATATCAGATTTTTGGTTTTTTTTTTCAAAATATGCTTTTTATTAAAAACATACACAAATAATTCAAACAACACACAAGTGATTATTTAAGAAAAAAATTATTATTTCATGAAGTAAGCAAGATAATTAACACACCCCATATAAGAACAGTGTAAATAGATTTCTCATAATTGTTCAATAATATTTCATTATTTTTCTATATTTTAAATCTTAAATCAGTTAAATGTGATACATAAATTCTTACTTAAATGATAAAATAAAAAGACAAGATGAAGGAGGTAAAAAAATGACAAGTAAAAATCATTTTACTAAAAACAGTAAATTTTAGCACATTAAGAAATGTACACAGAGTAGTGAGATTTTGGGTTGAAAAACAGAACATACCGCTTCAACCAAATGATAATGAGGCATTTGAGGGAAAAGGTGATGAATAACATGTGTGCCAATGTCATGGTGAATGTTATTAACCCAACCATAGTCACGATCCACTGTTGTAAGCCCACCTCTTAGATAACTCCATTCCTATCAAATTACAAAATGACACTCATGATGCTAAAATCAATTTCGCGAGAAGTTCATGTAAATATATAGCTTCTGAATGTTAGAATTAATTCTGAAAAATATTTAATCCAAACATGCTAAAAAGAATTGAAAGAACAAAATCAACTATAATTTTGTTACCTTGCCGCGGTACCATGGTAGTTTCTGCTTGTAGCCATGGTGATGCAAATATGTAACAAAGTCCAGCCACATAACAAAGATCTGCTCAAGTAAGAATATAAACAATGAAGTGCATGTTTCTATAAAATATTGATTCTAAAGTCAAATTTAGTTTTAGGGATGTGGGTAGCTTTTGAGTTCTAGAATTGATTCTGGAGAAAGGACATCTAATTGATATGTTTTTAACAATGTAGGGGTGATTAATTTTACCATATATGGAACACCATAGACTTTGAGCATTAGAAGAGGACTAGTTATGGAAGACAGATAGAGAAGGAGAGAAAGCATGATAACCCAACACAATGTTGAAATTGCCACTTCTTTTCTCTCACTAGGTGTGAACAGATTGCTATACGGATTGAAGTGTGAGCCTTCTTTCCCAGGGCTTCTTGTCCACTGAAGTAAAGATCACATGTCAGATTCTTGAACAAAAGCATAATAATTTATAATTGTCTTCAAAAAACACTCACCAAATAAATGGGATACACAAACATAGGAAAAGGCACAGTGAATCTCATGAATCTTGTCAAGCTGTCTAGACTCTTGTAAATCTTCTCTGTCAACTGAGACAATGACACACCAAAAAATATCCATATATAGTCAAGAACAGTCTCATGAAGTGAACATGTTGTGTCCATTTTGCTGAGAATAGCACAAATTCATAATAATTGAATTAAGAATAAAGATTGACACAATCACTTACTGGAACCCATGACTCATCCTTCTCAACATGTCCATGGTTTTGATGGTGGGTTCTATGGCTAATTCTCCTGCAAAATCCATGAATTTTTTTATCATAAGATTAAAACATTTGGAAAAAAGAAAAACTTCAAAAACAAACAAACAACAACCAGAAAATTGCTTAAATTGTTTGATTTTCTATTAGAATGTACGAAAAAAGGAAAATAAAACATCTCAATACACCTTTTGTACTACTTTAACAAAAAATACATTAAGATGTTTTATTTTTCTGTTTTCATATACTAGCTCAAGTAAGAACTAACCATCCATGGAATGGTACAAGAATTGAGGAGTGCAAAATGTGTCCCACCAAGCTGTTCAATGTGGGACTATCTGAAAAGCTTCCATGGCCACTGTTCAATGCAAATCACCAATGTTCACCATAAAACACAAAGATCATAAATCATAAACAAGTGATTTGTCTAAAGTGATACTAAGAACAAAAATTGAACAAATTTAATTTTTTACCAATCATGTCCAAGAACAAACAGAGCCCAGAACATTGTGCCCTGAAGAATCCAGTAGAGGGGCCAGAAAAACCAGCTATCAAAGTGAATTGCTGCTACTATAAGTGCAATAACTACTATGACATCTCTGAGCACATAACTGAGGGATCTCCATGGATTCTTGACCCAGCAATGCTTTGGAATTGCAGCTCTAATTTCTGCAATCTTGAATGGTGGAGGAGCACTGGGATCAAAATCATTGTGGTGTCCATTGGCTTCAACCATTGCTGTTTCAGGGATATGGTGTGTAAATGCTACTACTAGAAGAAGATGAAATATTCTTATGAAGAAAAACACACATGTGATTAGGTATATATAACAGCAACATGTCACATTGGTAATAACTGCAGCATTAGACTCTAGTTTGACTTCATTGCTCCTTACTTTATGGTTCTTGGACCTAATTAAAGTCATTAAGTAATTTACTTAGATTGGTTATTACTGTAAGAAATTAAACGTGTTTAATTGAAATTGTTTTTGACTGAAACTAATTGAGGCACCGTCCCATTTTATTGAGAATTGATGATGTCTTACCTCTGTTTGGCGACTCAACAACTCCTTATAATATGGTCGGTGAGAATATAACACAATGCTTTCCCATGTTTATTTTTATTCATGTTTCTTAAGAAGTTTATTTTTTGGACAAAATGTTTTTTTTTTTAAATGGACAAAATGCTTCTTAAGAAGTTACTAATTTATTGCTTTTTAATTTTTTTCATGCCATTATAATTTATTGCTTATTTCTGTTTTTGGTGCCATTTCTTTATTGATTGCTGGGTTAAAAATGTTAACTATTTTAATTTTTTGAAAATGCAATGAGGGTCAATTTAGTCTGTAAAAGAAAGAATTCATCGTAAAAAGAAAATTCCTAAAGTGTAATTTGTGATCAGTCAAATTAATTGTTTAGGTAAAATGCTAAAATCCAATCAATTTGGTTCTTTAGGTAAATCGTGCCATATTCGAATTAGTGGAGACTTGGAGGAATTTACTATGCAAACCTAAAAACTTGTGCATAGTTACACCAAACACTTTTGACCTATGCATAGTCACATTGGTAGGTTTTAAAAAAAAATCAAAAATCATATATATTAGTAAATTAGTTAATGAAGGATTATGTTAATTAATCAATAGTTAAAAAAAAGTTACCCAGAAAGTGTGTGAAAAAACTTCTCTTATTCAGATCAGTTTCTTCTTCTTCTTCTTCACTTCTTCTCTTCTTATCCAGAAAACCAACTCCTCCTCTGCAAATCAAAATTCGAAATTTCTGTGTTTGGCTTCGATCTCCTTCCACCAACATCAAAGTTTGTATTTTTACCCAGATCCACACCCTCAGTAATAACATTTCCAGACATTCTCAACCACAAAGCTTCAACCTTTCTTCCTCCTTTCTCACCAGCGCAGCTTCAAAATTTCACGTCCGTCATTTCTTCTTCCTCTTCTGCCGGCAACTGCGTTTTCTCCGTCGTGTTTCCTCCTTCCTCCTGGTCATATATGTTTCTTCCCCTTTTGAGGGTTCAAGACGCAACACCTTCAGATCCCCTTTTGATTTCACCTGGACATGGTGGTCATGCGGCAGAGCATCTTCATCTGCAAGCAACAGACTTTAAAGCTCACACCTTTTATGAGGGAAAAGACAGGAAAATAGCGAAAGTGGTGGTGGTTCTCACCCAAAACCGAAACTGAAACACGAAAGGGGATCTGGGCTCCAAAAGTTCGCAAGCAACAGACTTAAAAGCTCACGCCTTTCTCGCCAGATATGAACCTTAGACGGTGGCCACGCGGTGGTGGTTGCGGTGGTGGCTGTGATGGTTATTGTTATTCTGATTCTCCCCCTCTTTGTATTTCTGTTTGCTTATTTCTCTCTGTGTCGATTTTTCCGCATCCATGGTCGCATGTCATTGTTTTAGATAATGAACTTTGTTTGTTTGGCCGATGTGAGGCAACGGGTTGGTGAATTGTTTGGTGTAAATTAGATGCTTAAGAAGTTGCCAAGTTGTGATTTTTATGCTTTTTGATGGAGAATAAAGGGTTTTTCGAATCTGAATTTTTCTGATTTTTTATACCCAGATCTATGTTTTCCCTCTGTTGTGTGAATGTTATTGTTGTTGGGGATCCCTTTCTCTCATTTCATCTTAGTTTGAAGTAAAATTTAGTTTTTTTGGAAAATGTGATGAGAGGAGGGACATTTTTTCTGGGTTTTGGTCTGAGAGTGATAGAAGTTTGAATCCGGTGTTGAAGAGAGAAGAGGTGAAGAAGGAAGAGAGAAGAGGATGGGTTTTGCAGAGATGGTGGGGATGAGTTTTGAGGTTTGGATCTGGTGAAGAAGGGAGAGAGAAGAGGAACAGATTAAGGAAAAAAAACACTTTGAATATATTTATTAAAGATAAATGTTTAATTAAGAAAATATGAATTTTGATTTTTTTTTTAAAAATCTGCTATAGTGGGTCAAAAGTGCTTGGTGTAACTATACACAAGTTTTTAGATGATCATAATAAATTTTTCCTGGAGACTTGTATAATCTTTTAATATTAATTTTTAAGAATGAATGTAACTTATAATTTATATTTATTTAAGAAATAATTTAAATTGGTTATTTAATATATATTTTTTAGAACTAAATAATTTGATTAATTATATTTTGAATATATTTAGTTTTTTATATATCAAAATGTTCATTTACTGTTTATTTCTGTGAAGAAAAGAGAAACAGAGCATTAGGCACACAAGTGAACCTTCACGAAACATACAAGAATAGCTCTGATTGGTTAAAATTTTCCTTCTCGCATAGCCATACTCTGTTTTTTCCGTCAAATTTGAATTTGAATTGGAACAACTCATCCTTCTTGTGTTTCAATTTTTTTGCTAGATTTACTTTGTAACATCCAGAGTTAGGGTTGTCCAAGGTGAGCCTAACTTGAAAAAATGGAGCCAGTTTTTGTGAAATCAGTCCGGTTAGGCTGGTAGGCGGAATGAACCGGTTGTTTATAGTTTGGTTCGGTCGACTTCAGTTTAGGCTTGTGTGCGATCAAAGTAACTATAATAATAAAATAAAATAAAAAAACAGCCTAGTCCCGTCACCAACAATCACACTTCTGGAGCATATATTTATAAAATAATTCAGCACAAGCCAATTTTATGAGTAAACCCTCAATCCTAGCTTAAAAACCCTCACTAGTCACTACTCTTTCACTTGTTGCGCCATGTAACGCTCTGATTTTCGGGAGTCATTTTAGTAACATTTGCACAAATTAAATATGCTTATTAAACTTTTGAAGTCAAGAAAATGCAATTTTTTTTCAAAACATGCTCTAGCAAATGTATAATAGAATACTCAGTAATAGATAACTATATATCCATAAATATACATGCAAAATGAGTCTTTAGAAAGAAATATCAAAAGGCATCTTATGCTTGACAAGCTCCTTGTAATCTCCACGCAGGATAGACCACACAACAACAAAACATCGAAACTTACTATTTCCCTGACCAAAATATAATACAGACACAAGTTGTACACCTTACATACCTCAACCAACAATGGTAAGCTCTCTCCCCAAAAGACCCGAGCTTTACACCCGACTCCACTCCTCCGAGTCTTCCACTGATCCTTCACTGAACTCTCGAAGTCGTTCTTCTTCTCTCATGAGGAACTTTCCTCGTTGGTCAGCATGAACAATATTATCCCTGAGTATAAGACTTGATCGCATTGTCGTCATCCATTGTCCGACGGTTTCCGACCGTCACTATAGTACATTCTAGGATTTCAATTCACGCTTACTCACGTTAATCTATCGATCATGTGGCTTACGTCAATCTATCGATCAATGGTGGAATGAGTTATGAACCTGTGCTCCTGTATCATATAAGTATAGAATGATATTGGAGAAGGATATTGGGTCGTGGTCTGTGGTTACGTGTAATTTCATCATGGCCAAGTTTGCCACCTCTGATGGAATTTCGTGGCTTGCATTTTAATAAGGAATATAGCTCTGGCTGATGTGGGATATAAGAAGGGCTGCTTATTTATTTTTGTTGGGATTGAAAGCTTTATTGAGATGTTTAGAAGTTATATACTATTTTCCTTTACTAGGTTTTTATCTCCAATGTTATTTCTTATTTCTTAGTTCTTAGCATTATTCATGTGGACCCATATTGCCACATGTGCTTAAGCAACTCTCAAGCAATTTTGCTCCAACCATGAGTTTTTAGTTATTAGTTCTTGCCACTATTCATTTAGACCCACCAACCACATTATTTATACTTTTTATTTTCATATAGTAATAAAACAAAACTCATAAAGTAATAAAGTAATTTGGATGAGAGAGAAATAATTAATACTAGAAATTAAACACGTGCGTTGCACAGGTTCGTTTTTAAGTTATATTTTTTTTTAAAAAGAATTTTTAAGTTATATTTTTTAGTTGTGATATTTAAATTTATATGAAGGTAAGAAAGCTATAAGAAAATAATTTTAAAATAATAAATATTAAAGGAAGGTAATAACTTTAAAATATGCACTAATGATAATAGTAGGACTGAAATTTTAAAAGTTATTATAATTGTAGCTTTAAAAAGTAAAGCACAAATAATATTTTTAAAAAGTAAAATTATAAATATTCATGATATTTGTTTTCATGATTCGGGTTAAATATATTTGTAGTCTCTATGATAAATCAGATTTGATTTTCCTAAAGATTTCATAATAAATAAAAAATTATTACATAATTTAATTCAAATGTTATGATAGTAGTTTCCGCCAATTAAAAACCCAAATAGGAATTTATCAGAGCAAGTTTGGATGCAAGATATGAAAATAAATGACAAAAGGAATACATGTAGCACCCATATCTCATGATTTGCTAGGGTTGAATGAAAGTTGCATAAACCACAAATAGGTGAGGTGTATTTATATTTGAAGATTAAGCATTGAAGAATATGGAAGGTATCACTAATTTTAAAAGAGGGTATGAATGAGTAATGCACTCATAATAAATCAGACTGATCCATATTAGTAACCGATAATATTAAGTGAATTTGAGAAAAGGAAGTTTAAGGGAATTTGCACTTTACAATAACAATGAGAGGTGTTACCATTTACAACTTTATAAAATTATTATTCATCATATTATACTACATGCAGTTAAGATTGCTCTCAAAGTCATATGATGCAAATTGGCACGTGTAATGTCAAAAAACAAAAAGATTGCATGTAGTTAATTTTTATTTATTTTTTCAATTATAGAGGCTATATGTATTTTTCAAAAACTTATATTGGCATGTGTAAAGTCAAAAACAAAAAGATTGACATGTTTCAAAAGTTACATTATATTAAAAGTTGAAAAGAAATTAATTTGTTTAACTTGATTATTTAATGCATTTAATACTAATAACTCAAGTGAGCTTTACATATATATATATATATATATATTTTAAACTAAGAACTCAAAAAGTAAAACTCCTTATATAAGAACTGAGTTCTTATTTTTATGAATTAAGAGCTCCATGTCAGCACTTACAATAGTAAAGTTCTTAGTTCTTAACTAAAAAATAAGAACTAAGAACCTTGCATTGAAGATGTTCTTAGTACTTATTTTTTAGTTAAGAACTAAGAACTGAATTCTTAACCACTTGAGGGGATGACATGAAGTTCTTAGTTCTTGAAAATAAGAACTAGGTTCTTATATAAAAAGTTTTACTTTTTGAGTTTTTAGCATAAAAATTTAATTTTTTCTCTCTCATTCATTTAATTTAGGTATTGAATTAAAATTTAAATTTAAATAAAAAATATTAATATAATGGTATTGTGGGACCGGATAAATAGTGCTAAAAAACTAAAAACTAAGAACTCATGGTTGAAGCAAAATCTGCAAAGAGTTGCTTAAACACATGTGGCATTACGGGCCAACATGAATATTGCTAAGAGCATCTCCAATGCTAGTTCTGCTGCCAGGATTGCCAGTCTAAAATTTCTATGAACTCTGCAGGCGGTCAGCAAGGTGTGCCAAACAGAGAAATTCGGTGAAACAGGCATGTTTTGAATAAACTCCAGTGCTTCAGCAAGCTTACCTGAACGACCAAGCAAATAGACCGTAGCAGAATAATGCTCCAAACCTGGTCTAATCTGGTATTCTTCAGTAATGCTTGAGAAAATTCGCGTCCCCTCATCCACCATTCCAGCATGACTATAAGCTAAGATGATGCTTGCAAAAGTACCTCTAGTTGGTTGAAGCCCTTCCTTCCTCATCTGATAAAATAGATCAAGTGCAGACTCTGAACTGCCATGTAGAACATAACCAGAAAGCATAATGTTCCAACTGATGATATCTTTCAATGGCAATCCATCAAAAATACGTCTGGAATACATCAAATTTCCTGACTTAGCATAATGTTCCAACTAATATATTTGACACTGAAATTTCAGACACTAAATTTCTACGTAGGGCACAACAATGGATTTCTTTCACTTTTTTCCCAGCCACTAAATTTGCAAAGGCAGGAAGGATACTTAGCACTGTGACTGAGTTAGGAGCTATCTGGAAAAACTGCATACGCCGAAATATCTGCATAGCCTTGTCCTTTTGTCCACTTTGCAGGAAACCAGCAATTAATGAATTCCATGATGCTACGTTTCGCTTAATTTTTCCATCTTTCTCAATCCTTTTAAAAAGATCCAACGCCTGATCCTCAGCACCACTCTGCATATATCCTGTAATCAATGCATTCCATGTAACTACATTAGGTGGTGAATCAGAGTCCTGCATTTTCATAAATAACTCATAAGCTTTGCCGCAGAAACCAGCATGGCAATATCCTCCGATAATTGTATTCCAAGAATATACATCTCTCTCATACATCATATCAAAAATGCGTTGAGCAGCTTCTAGATCCCCGCACTTGGAATACATGTCAATCAGTGAATTACCAGTTAGCACATCATCAACCAAACTCATCTTAACACCAATACCATGGATTTCTAAAGCCATACTTAGTGATTGTAAGGACGCACATGCCGAGGCTGCACTTGCAACTGTAATGCTGTTAGGCTCAACCCCTGATAATAACATCTTTCTCAACAAATCTAAAGCATGATATGTCCTACCCTTTTGAGTAAACCCAGAAATCATAGAAGACCAAGTATATACATCTGGAGTTAACCCAAAACTCTCCATCTTCCTCATTAAATCCATTGCGATATCACAACGCCCTAACTGATTATAACTAGCAATCAAAATGTTCCAAGTCACCAAACCAGGTTCAACTCCTTCTTCCTGCATTGCATCAAAGTATTTCCGAGCTTGTTCAATATCACCATTCTGGCAAAATCCAGTTATTATTGCATTCCAGGTCACACTGTCTCTCTCATCCATACTCTTAAAAAGCTTCTTTGCAAAACCCATCTCCCCACACTTAGCATACACAGCCATAATTGAATTATTCACCCGAATGGAAGAGCACATCCCATGCCGAATCGCCACCGAATGAATCAACCTCCCGGTCTCCAAATCCCCGCACTTCCCGCACGCTTGCAAGATCTTCGGAAGCAAAAACTCATCAGGCAAGAAACCATGCCGCACCATGTCATAAAAGAGGTCCACAACCTCCTCCCAACTCTTCTCCCTGGAGCAGGCACCAATCATAGCAGACCAAGTGAACAAATTCCTCTCACGCATTTCATCAAACACTTTGCGTGCCTCACTCAAATGCCCACATTTTGAATACATGCTCACCAGCTTGGTCTCCACAAAAGGATTCACATTTCCCACCAATCCAATCCGAGCATGCAACTCTCTACCCACCTCAATACAGTCCCTGTCAATACAAGACTGTAGCAAGTTCATATAGGTGATGGGTCTCACCTTGGAGCCTTGTTCAGCCAGGGAGTCAAGAATTGCCACAGCATCACTCAGGGGGCCATTACTGCATAACTGGTTCAACTGGGCATCCATGAATTTTGGGTATGGAAGTGACCTTATGGACATAGATACATAGTTGGAGTTTGCATGGACTCTTGTTGAGGCAATAAACTCAAATTGGGAGGCACTGTAAGATGGGATTGAAAGAGGAGGTCTTGATTTAGTGGGTAAGATAATGAGGCATTTTTCCATTATGGGTTTTTTGGTCCCTTACTTTTACTCCTTTTCCACTGGTTCTTGAAGCTCCCTAGTCTGCTCTGTGTTTTGCTTGCAGAGATGGGTGGAAATGAGGATTGAGCTGATAAGGTGGTGTTGGTGATGGAGATTAGGGGCATCCAATTCTGGGTCTCTAGACCTTTTGGGGGTCCCATAAGGATGACTTGTCAGATCAATTGCCACAAACTCAGAGAGGTCAATGAGTAAGAGGATTGAGATTGAGCCAATTTGGACACACCAATTTTCCATGGGTTAAGAGCATCTTCAATGCTAGTTCTTAATTCTTAGAGCATCTTCAATGCAAGGTTCTTAGTTCTTATTTTTTTAGTTAAAAACTAAGAACTGCGTTCTTAACCACTAGAGGTGCTGAGGTGGAGTTCTTAGTTCTTAAAAATAAAAACCTAGGCTAAGGAGTTTTACTTTTTGAGTTCTTAGCATAAACAATTAATTTTTTTCTCTTATTCATTTAATTTAAGTATTGAGTTAACATTTAAATTCAAATCAAAATTATATAGAAATAAAAAATAGGCTTAATAGCACTTTTGGTCCCCCACGTTTCAAAAATGTGCAATATTAATCCCCCACGTTTGAAAATAGCATAATGGTACCTCAACGTTTATCTCCGTTATCAGTTTTGGTCCCACCGTTAACATTTTAACGTTTTCCGTCAAAAATCTAATTAAAAATTAAACAAAAATTGGAAAATATTATGAAATTAATTAAAATCTTCCCCTTCATCATCTTTATCTTCTTCTTCACCTCCAACCTCCCCAGGCACCACCCAAACCATAAATCATGAATAAATTGATTTTTCCCAACACATAAATCATGAATAAAAGCATGAATTTTTTTCAACTCAAAACTTTTTCATTTCATCTCTGAGTTCACTTATCCAACGAACAAAATCAAAATCAAAATCATATTTCTTTATGTCAAAATTGAATAGAATAGACTTTATCAAGCCAAGGGAGCAGTGGATACATGAATAAACAACATTTAAAGATCACTAAGGAATTGAACCAATCCCAAGTTGCTATTGCAGTAACGAGAAGATAAAAATGGAAGCTTTTTGATGTTGTGGGTGATGGTCCTACGAATCAGAGAAGAGACCATTTG
Source organism: Lotus japonicus (assembly GCF_012489685.1). Classification (NCBI taxonomy): domain Eukaryota; kingdom Viridiplantae; phylum Streptophyta; class Magnoliopsida; order Fabales; family Fabaceae; genus Lotus; species Lotus japonicus. Next base: position 18,855,211 of record NC_080041.1, on the reverse strand, counting down.
CTCACTGAACCAATCCCAAGTTCCCAACCATTTTTCTTCTTCAGCCATCCCCCAATCCCTTCAAACCCCCATCTTAAAAACCTCCACCACCGCCGAATCCCGTTTTCTCAACCCACAACCGTCGAATCCCTCGATCTCGTCCCTCAGCCTCTCCCACAACTCAAATCTGGTCCCAGATCCGGGCATAAGTGCGGAAGAGATGAAGTGGTGGTGGCATCAAGAGTTCAGACGAGCCATGGAAGAATGAATCCAAGTGTTTGATCTGATTTTTCTCAGGCAAAGTGATATATTTCTGGAATAAAATGGAGAAGATGAAGATTTTTAGGAGAGGAATATATATTTTTTTTCTGGGTTTTCTGGGCAAGGTGATGAAGATGATGAAGGAGATGAGGAGGGGATATTTTTCTGGGTTTTTAATTGTTGTTAATATTTTAATTAGTTAATTTTTGTTTAATTACATATTTGCCCTTTGAACCGTTAGTTTTTGGACGGAAAACTGGTGGGGGACCAAAACTGCTAACAGAGATAAACGTTGAGGTACCATTATGCTATTTTCAAACGTGAGGGATTAATATTGCACATTTTTGAAACGTGGGGGACCAAAAGTGCTATTAAGCCTAAAAAATATTAATATAATGGTATTGTGGGACCGGATGACATGTTTCAAAAGTTACATTATATTAAAAGTTGAAAAGAAATTAATTTGTTTAACTTGATTATTTAATGCATTTAATACTAATAACTCAAGTGAGCTTTACATATATATATAGATTTTAAACTAAGAACTCAAAAAGTAAAACTCCTTATATAAGAACTGAGTTCTTATTTTTATGAATTAAGAGCTCCATGTCAGCACTTACAATGGTAAAGTTCTTAGTTCTTAACTAAAAAATAAGAACTAAGAACCTTGCATTGAAGATGTTCTTAGTACTTATTTTTTAGTTAAGAACTAAGAACTGAATTCTTAACCACTTGAGGGGATGACATGAAGTTCTTAGTTCTTGAAAATAAGAACTAGGTTCTTATATAAAAAGTTTTACTTTTTGAGTTTTTAGCATAAAAATTTAATTTTTTCTCTCTTATTCATTTAATTTAAGTATTGAATTAACATTTAAATTTAAATAAAAAATATTAATATAATGGTATTGTGGGACCGGATAAATAGTGCTAAAAAACTAAAAACTAAGAACTCATGGTTGAAGCAAAATCTGCAAAGAGTTGCTTAAACACATGTGGCATTACGAGCCAACATGAATATTGCTAAGAGCATCTCCAATGCTAGTTCTTAGTTCTTAGAGCATCTCCAATGGAGTCCTTATTTTGGGATCTTAAAATAAGATCCGGATCTTATTAGATCTCACCATTGGAGTTATCCTACATGGCATGAGATCTTAGCAAAAGCTAAGATCCGTGTCTTAGCTTAGGTACTCTCAAATCTGGGATCTTAAATAAAATAATATTTTTTTCTCTCTCCTTCAATACCAAAAGCAAAGTGAAAAAATAGGGAGGAAAATAAATCATATAAATATATTGGGTACCGTGGGTCCAGTTAAAAGTAAAATAAGATCCCAACCACTAGAGTGAAATGTGCATGTGGACCTTATGAGTGTTTTAAATCCTATGTGGCAGTCTGGACCCATAAAAAGTGAGTTAAGTCCCAAAATAAGATCTCACCATTGGAGATGCTCTTAGCACTATTCATGTGGATCCGTATTGCCACATGTGTTTAAGCAACTCTTTGCAGATTTTACTCCAACCATGAATTCTTAGTTCTTAGTTCTTAGCACTATTCATCCGGTCCCACAATACCATTATATTAATATTTTTTATTTCTATATAATTTTGATTTGGATTTAAATGTTAACTCAATACTTAAATTAAATGAATAAGAGAAAAAAATTAATTGTTTATGCTAAGAACTCAAAAAGTAAAACTCCTTAGCCTAGGTTTTTATTTTTAAGAACTAAGAACTCCACGTCAGCACCTCTAGTGGTTAAGAACTCACTAAGAACTAAGAACCCTGCATTGAAGATGCTCTAAGAATTAAGAACTAGCATTGAAGATGCTCAATCTCAATCCTCTTACTCATTGACCTCTCTGAGTTTGTGGCAATTGATCTGACAAGTCATCCTTATGGGACCCCCAAAAGGTCTAGAGACCCAGAATTGGATGCCCCTAATCTCCATCACCAACACCACCTTATCAGCTCAATCCTCATTTCCACCCATCTCTGCAAGCAAAACACAGAGCAGACTAGGGAGCTTCAAGAACCAGTGGAAAAGGAGTAAAAGTAAGGGACCAAAAAACCCATAATGGAAAAATGCCTCATTATCTTACCCACTAAATCAAGACCTCCTCTTTCAATCCCATCTTACAGTGCCTCCCAATTTGAGTTTATTGCCTCAACAAGAGTCCATGCAAACTCCAACTATGTATCTATGTCCATAAGGTCACTTCCATACCCAAAATTCATGGATGCCCAGTTGAACCAGTTATGCAGTAATGGCCCCCTGAGTGATGCTGTGGCAATTCTTGACTCCCTGGCTGAACAAGGCTCCAAGGTGAGACCCATCACCTATATGAACTTGCTACAGTCTTGTATTGACAGGGACTGTATTGAGGTGGGTAGAGAGTTGCATGCTCGGATTGGATTGGTGGGAAATGTGAATCCTTTTGTGGAGACCAAGCTGGTGAGCATGTATTCAAAATGTGGGCATTTGAGTGAGGCACGCAAAGTGTTTGATGAAATGCGTGAGAGGAATTTGTTCACTTGGTCTGCTATGATTGGTGCCTGCTCCAGGGAGAAGAGTTGGGAGGAGGTTGTGGACCTCTTTTATGACATGGTGCGGCATGGTTTCTTGCCTGATGAGTTTTTGCTTCCGAAGATCTTGCAAGCGTGCGGGAAGTGCGGGGATTTGGAGACCGGGAGGTTGATTCATTCGGTGGCGATTCGGCATGGGATGTGCTCTTCCATTCGGGTGAATAATTCAATTATGGCTGTGTATGCTAAGTGTGGGGAGATGGGTTTTGCAAAGAAGCTTTTTAAGAGTATGGATGAGAGAGACAGTGTGACCTGGAATGCAATAATAACTGGGTTTTGCCAGAATGGTGATATTGAACAAGCTCGGAAATACTTTGATGCAATGCAGGAAGAAGGAGTTGAACCTGGTTTGGTGACTTGGAACATTTTGATTGCTAGTTATAATCAGTTAGGGCGTTGTGATATCGCAATGGATTTAATGAGGAAGATGGAGAGTTTTGGGTTAACTCCAGATGTATATACTTGGTCTTCTATGATTTCTGGGTTTACTCAAAAGGGTAGGACATATCATGCTTTAGATTTGTTGAGAAAGATGTTATTATCAGGGGTTGAGCCTAACAGCATTACAGTTGCAAGTGCAGCCTCGGCATGTGCGTCCTTACAATCACTAAGTATGGCTTTAGAAATCCATGGTATTGGTGTTAAGATGAGTTTGGTTGATGATGTGCTAACTGGTAATTCACTGATTGACATGTATTCCAAGTGCGGGGATCTAGAAGCTGCTCAACGCATTTTTGATATGATGTATGAGAGAGATGTATATTCTTGGAATACAATTATCGGAGGATATTGCCATGCTGGTTTCTGCGGCAAAGCTTATGAGTTATTTATGAAAATGCAGGACTCTGATTCACCACCTAATGTAGTTACATGGAATGCATTGATTACAGGATATATGCAGAGTGGTGCTGAGGATCAGGCGTTGGATCTTTTTAAAAGGATTGAGAAAGATGGAAAAATTAAGCGAAACGTAGCATCATGGAATTCATTAATTGCTGGTTTCCTGCAAAGTGGACAAAAGGACAAGGCTATGCAGATATTTCGGCGTATGCAGTTTTTCCAGATAGCTCCTAACTCAGTCACAGTGCTAAGTATCCTTCCTGCCTTTGCAAATTTAGTGGCTGGGAAAAAAGTGAAAGAAATCCATTGTTGTGCCCTACGTAGAAATTTAGTGTCTGAAATTTCAGTGTCAAATATATTAATCGACAGTTATGCTAAGTCAGGAAATTTGATGTATTCCAGACGTATTTTTGATGGATTGCCATTGAAAGATATCATCAGTTGGAACATTATGCTTTCTGGTTATGTTCTACATGGCAGTTCAGAGTCTGCACTTGATCTATTTTATCAGATGAGGAAGGAAGGGCTTCAACCAACTAGAGGTACTTTTGCAAGCATCATCTTAGCTTATAGTCATGCTGGAATGGTGGATGAGGGGACGCGAGTTTTCTCAAGCATTACTGAAGAATACCAGATTAGACCAGGTTTGGAGCATTATTCTGCTATGGTCTATTTGCTTGGTCGTTCAGGTAAGCTTGCTGAAGCACTGGAGTTTATTCAAAACATGCCTGTTTCACCGAATTTCTCTGTTTGGCACACCTTGCTGACCGCCTGCAGAGTTCATAGAAATTTTAGACTGGCAATCCTTGCAGCAGAAAGTATGTTTGAGTTGGAACCTGGAAATATTGTAACTCAGTATTTGCTTTCACAGGCATATTCTTTATGTGGCAAGTCATGGGAATCTCCAAAAATGGCAAAGCTGGAGAAAGAAAAAGCTATTAAGAAACCTGTTGGGCAATGCTGGATTGAAAGGAAAAACACAATCCATACTTTTGTAGTTTGTGATCAATCTCACCCATATTTGGACAAGCTACATTCTTGGCTAAAAGGGGTAGCTGTAAATGTCAAGGCACATATTTCTGACCATGAACTTTGCATTGAGGAAGAGGAGAAGGAAAATAGTAGTAGTGTTGTACATAGTGAAAAACTTGCATTTGCTTTTGCTCTTATAGACTCTCATCATGCACCTCAAATTCTAAGGATAGTGAAAAATTTGAGAATGTGTAGAGATTGCCACGACACAGCCAAGTACATATCGTTGGCATATGAGTGTGAAATATATTTGAGTGACTCAAATTGCTTACACCACTTTAAAGGTGGACAATGTTCTTGTAGGGATTATTGGTAGAGCAAAAACAATTGTGAATCAATGATGAAATATAGAAATCTTTCTTCATATTATTTTACTTGTTCATGATGTGCATATTTAACCATCCACAGAACTGAAGTTTTTGTCCTCGCCTTGTCATATTATGTATCAGGTGAAACCATTAAGAACAACTCCATTGGTTACTATTCAAGTATTTTGTGATGTTTTTCAGATGAAGGATTTGAATGTATATCCTGTTAGTAATTTCCATCAGAAGATGTAAATAAATTATAAAATCAATCATTGTAGTCGTTTCATTTTCATCTGTCAAGTCATAAACTGTCATTCAAAGATGCTTCATTGGCTTTGATTAGTGATGGGAAATATAGTGGAGCTATAAAAGATAGGTAGAATAAAAACTGTCAGCACTATTGGGCATCCACAAAGCTTAGTAGATTCTTCCCTTGATAGTTTATGAGTAGCACCTTATGAGTAAGCATGGTGTGACTGCGACTAGAAAAAGTTACACAACTGATCAAAAAAGGGTCCAGCATACGCAATTATGATTAGCAATCAGAAACACCAAAGCTGTGCCACTATTGTGAAGGTGCTCCTGACTAAATTCTAAAAGTGGAATTTTGTAGAAGATAGCATGTTCCATCGTTTTCTTCAATAATTTTCTTTCTGAAAATGAGGAATCAGATTGTGGAAAGAAATTGTTTGCTCCTTGACCATAACAAGTGCATGATAACTTTATCTAAATAAAACCATGGGATTGATTTATGTGGAGAACCTTATTCCCTATCTTTCAATGCTTTCCCTTCATGGTGGAACCAGAATTAGCTTCTTCTGCATAGTTCCTCATATATAAATTCTTATTCCGAACAAAGTCCCCTGCCACAACCCCTCCCCCCTGCAGCCATAAATTCATCTTTGCACCTTCCCATTAGCTACACCCACATTAACATATTCACTTGCAGCCTTCTGTGTTCAAGGTCTATCTTTCTCTTTCTACAAGCTCAAGAAGATGGTAGTACACGTTTACAAATTACAACAGCTCATGTTACATAATACTCATTTCATAGATTACCTCAGTTTATTTTCAACAACTTTATGTTTTCTCCTCCTTTTTAACACCTTCGTATGATGTTTTGGATGCAGAGTTCTGAGGATTCAATGAAGAAATCCTCATCAGTTGGACCGTGGGGAGGCAATGGAGGGTCCCGTTGGGATGACGGGATATACTCAGGTGTAAGGCAATTGGTGATAGTTCATGGGGCAGGAATTGACTCCATCCAGATTGAATATGATAAGAAAGGATCCTCTATCTGGTCAGAGAAGCATGGTGGAAGTGGAGGCAATAAAACTGACAAGGTAAAGGTTCCTTGTCCAAACTTGATTTTGTGAAGTTAATTTGCAATATTAGCACTCAAGAATCTGTGAAGGTAGAAGTTGGTGTTAATTGAACCTTGTATATAATTACAACTAACTACTCATGAGTCATGACTATGTTGCAGGTGAAACTTGATTATCCAGATGAGTTCCTAACTTCAATTCATGGATACTATGGTAGCTTAAATCAATGGGGGCAAAACTTAGTTAGGTCACTGAGTTTTGAGAGCAACAAGAAAAATTATGGTCCATTTGGTGTTGAAAAGGGGACACGTTTTTCGGTCCCAATGAACGGGGCCAAGATTGTTGGGTTTCATGGCAGATGTGGTTCGTACATAGATGCAATCGGAGTCTATCTGAAGTCCTTGAAGAAACCAGATCCATCCAAAGCTTTGGTTCATCAGAACCACATTAATAACACTGCTGAGAACTTTGGTTATTCTGTGTTACAAGGAAGTGTAAACCAGAACTATGACATTGTCCTTGCTGTAAGACAGAAAGATGATTTCGGTAAGCCTCAGCCTCTTCCAAACAATGTCTCCAATGTCTCCGGGAAGATTTCTCTTGTCAAAGAATCCAACAATTTTGAACACAAAGGAAAGGTAAGAGAGCCTGCATGGATGATCTCTCTGTCTTTGAAGTGTTCTGTAATTTTCTTCTGGATTCTCAAAATTTTGCTTTTTGTTCCATGATCTTTAAATACACCTGCACTGCAGGTAGCTCATTTAGTAAAGTCACCCCAGAGGGTGGAAGGTGTCACATATGGGCCTTGGGGTGGCATTGGTGGATATACATTTGATGATGGAACCTATGAAGGAATCAGGCAAATTAACCTGTCGCGCAATGTTGGAATTGTATGGATTAGAGTTTTGTATGATCATGAAGGGGAGGCCATATGGGGATGCAAGCAAGGTGGAACAGGAGGATATAAAAGTGATAAGGTGAGCAAAGTGCATACCAGAAAACGTTTTCTGCTCAGCTTAATAATCTAGGACAATCTGATTGATTCTTAAGCAATTTTTGTGAATCATTTTGCAGATAGTCTTTGATTTCCCATATGAAGTCCTGACACATATTTCAGGCTACTATGGACCTTTGATGTACATGGGGCCTGTTGTTATAAGGTCACTAACTTTCTTCACCACCAAAAGGAGGTATGGACCATATGGGGAAGAACAAGGAACTTATTTCACCACAAAGGTGAAAGAAGGTAAAGTGGTTGGAATTCATGGGAGAAAAGGTTTGTTCTTAGATGCTTTAGGTGTACATGTGGTAGAAGGGAAAGTAGTAGCACCAGTGGCAACACCTCCCAAGGAAATCATCCCCAGAGAAACAAATATGGGTGAGATAGGCAGTGCTCAATGGCCTAACAAGCTGGTTCTTGCTAAGCCAACAGCATCTGAAGAGGTATTCCTTTTTATGATAATCAAGTTTGTTAGAAAATAGGATAAGACTTAGATACAACGTACTGTTTATGCTGTTGCACAATAAAAATATAGTCACCCACTTTCTTAATATTTTTTATTTATATTAATGTGATAACTTTCCTCAACTTCTTTACCAGTCCATGTGTCGTGTTGTAATTGGACAAAAGTAAAAACAACATTATGGGACTGTATATAGTTTTGTTCTCAGATTGAGGACACAGAATTTGGTTATCTCTTTATGTGTTGTTCTATTCACTTTGACCTCCTCTTTCCCAGGTTTCTTGTGGTGTGGTTAAAGAACCAGCTCCATGTGGACCAGGTCCATGGGGTGGAGATGGAGGTAGACCCTGGGATGATGGAGTCTTTTCTGGGATTAAGCAGATTTATTTGACAAAAGTACCTGAAGGCCTCTGCTCTGTTCAAATCGAGTATGATCGAGGCAGGCAACCTGTGTGGTCTGTGAAACATGGCGGCAATGGAGGAGACACCATGCATAGGGTATGATTCTCAGTTTCCACTTTCTTTAGACACATTTCACTGTTTCCCTCCCTTCCTTCAAACTAATGCATGTATTTGAAACGATTGCATATAGCATTGTTGTGAAAATGTTTCACTTAACAAGCAATAGGACCGATGTTCAAATTTGCTTCTAACAACAACAACCACCACCACAAAGCCTTATCCAGCTAAGTGAAGTCAGCTATATGGATCACCTGACGCTTGTCGTGTTTGATCCATATTAAAGATATCAGACAATTTTAAGTTGAAGGCTTTAACACAACCTTCCTTCTTTACCCAGGCTTAGGATTGGCTATGAAAACATAAAATAAAATTTGTGAAAGATATGATTGAACCAAATATGCATTAAATCAAATCTTGTTCAGCGAGACTAGTTGTTTTGATCTAATTTTCAAAACTATGCCTAAAACATTCTCTTCCTTGCCAAGATGATATTTGATGTGAGATGATTGCTACCAATACAAAATTTATTTGACCATTCTTACACTTATGCTCATCATGATTTTAGATACAACTGGAGTATCCACATGAGGTGCTGACTTGTATATCTGGCTATTATGGGTCAATCACTAAGGATGAGAGGCATGTAATCATAAAGTCACTGACATTCCACACCAGTCGCGGCCAGTATGGTCCATATGGTGAGGAAGTAGGGAAGTTCTTCACTTCAACCACTACAGAGGGCAAGGTGGTTGGTTTCCATGGGAGGAGCAGCTCCTACTTGGATGCCATTGGGGTTCATATGCAGCACTGGCTTGGAAGTCAGAAAACTTCAAGGTCTTCCCTCTTCAAGCTATTTTGAATCTTTGATCTGTGCTTCTGACCAAAATAGCATTTTTGGCATTGGATAAGTGTTGAGGGGTGTTTCAATTTTTGATGTACAACATCATTGGATGTGCATCAGTGCATTCAAGATGATTTTCTAGTTTGATGTGGTTTCTGGAAATTATACATGAATTTTAGTCATACTGGAAAGATGAAATAAAATTGGTTTGGTTCGGATTCAAACACAACTTAACTACTTAAAAACCAATTTAAACAAATTTAGTTAGTTTTGCTGATATTATCGCATTGATCAAGTCAATATGATCTAATGAACATTCCTAACTTGCACATTTGGGAGCCCAAAACCATTTATGTGGGTTGCACATTTCATGAACAAGTTTCAAATTAATTTTACATTTATTAAAAATAAGATTGCTTTAGTAAATATATGGAATTTTGCTTTTAAAGTAAATTTTCAATCTTTTTCTTTTTTCATAGTATTTTAAAAAAAATTGAAAAATGATTCCCAATGTGTAACAATCTAAATTTCACGTTCAAAAAAAAAACAATATAAATTTCTTTCTTTAACTTTTTCATAGGGTTCATCTCCATTTTCAATTATGTTTCAAATTACTCATCTATTTCAAAATAACTGTATGAAAAGAGAAGAAACACATATTAAGAAATAAAACTAATATTATTAACTTTTTAAAATATATTATTTATTTTCTTATTTCACCCTTTGAAGTCTATTTTTATCCCTCTTCATTTAATATTCTCATATGGACATTATATTAAAAAACATGCTGTCTTAGAATTCTCAGTGTCCAATTATTATGAAATAAAAAATTTCTGATAAGTGGACAACTATTTAAAAACGAGATTTTTTTTTCCTCAAGAACAACACTTCCCGCGCATTCGCCAGAAGAAGACTAGCCAATCCTTCTAATGGATTATCAATGGACACCAACTCCTGTCTTGATTAGCCTTGTGCTTAGCTAGAAGATCAGCTCCCGCATTTCCTTCCCGAAGAGTATGGACTAGCTTCACCCTCCAAGAACGCTCCAAGAGGTCCTTGATATCCCAAATCAGCACTGCATACAAGTGACGAGCAGGCAGAGGAGACAAAACCAAGCTTACCGCATGAAGCGAGCCAGATTGACACTCAACTATTCAATAGCCCAGATCCCAAGCCATGAATAAACCATAGTACTACTTTTTCCTAGCCCAAAATTTAATATTAAACCTTTTTTGGCATTTAAAATGTGAGGATCAAATCTATACTAGAATAAACTCTCTAGTGTGGTTTAAATAATGAGGAGTCCTAATAACACTCATTTTAACCCTCTCATTTTACAACAGATAGATTTATGAAGCGTTCCAGTGGACTGTTATCTTGGCCATGGAGCTTGGGTTTCAGCGTGTTTGTCTCGAAATAGATAGCTTGGTGTTGTTCTTAGCTTGTAAAAAGCGGGAAGTTGGTTGTTCTTATCTTTTTTCTATCCTTATGGATTGTAGGGACTTAGACCCATTTTTTTACATCGTTTGATTTTAGTTTTGTTCAAAGAACTGGGAATAAGGTAGCTGATTTTTTGGCTACCCGATCGGAGGTTTTTGGCCATTCCGTTTGGATTGAGGAGGTCCGATGGTGGAGTCTTTAGTCCAAGATGATGTAACGACATCTGTGTCGCTTTGAGAGAGGAGTGAGCTGGGTGTGGGAGAGGAAAAGACACAATAAGAATGAGGGTGTTGTGGGTGAGGATTGGCAGACGGTGGTTGGCAGGAAGAGCGGGAACATCACATCCTTCTTCTTCTCTAATTTTCCTGACAGTTTTGGTGAGGAGGCCATGTGGGGGATTTTCCAACGCTACGAAAGGGTTTGGGAGATCTTTATACCGGCAAGAAGAACCAAAAAGGGATAGAGATTTGGGCTTGTCAGGTTCAGGGATGTGAAGGATGTGAAAAGCCTGGAACTGAGACAGATAATTATTGGAGCAGAGAAAATCCAGGTGAACGTGGCAAAGTATACTAAGGACAGACAAACGACGACAGGAACTTACACGAGGAAGGTGAATGGACGAGTTGAGGGACGTAAGGAGACACAAAGGAGAGCATATCCTAGCGGGAAAAGGAATCATCGTTCGTATGCCCAAGCGGTGGTGAACGGCGGTAACGATCAGCATACGGGGATTGGAAACAAAGAAAATCAGGTGGGCAAGCAAAAGATGGCAGGCATTGAAGTGTGGAGTGGACCGGAGATACCCCCAGTAGAGGAATGGCTACAACGGAGCAAGGTGGGCACTGTTCAGAACATGGAGATGATTCCGCTACTGCGGAATGCGTTTATGCTTGAAGGACATAACACTATTGCTGTTAGATACATGGGGGAGGACAAAGTACTGATCTCTGGGCCAGCAGATATAAACTTGGAGGAAACCTTGACGGCCGGAAAGGGGTGGATAGAGGAGTTTGTAACCAAGATCCAGCCATGGTCACCAACAATCGCGCCTATTAATAGAATTACCTGGGTTCGATGTACTGGAATTCCCTTACACATGTGGTCGATGGATTGTATGAGGAACATTATATTACCAGTGGGGGATTTAATTAAGGTGGATGAAGAGACTAGCGCATTATCAACTCTGGAATATGCTAGGATGCAGATAAAAACAACTGCATTGGAATTTATATCCTGGGCGAGAAAGATCCTAATTGATGGAGTGACGTACACTATAAGGATATTTGAGGAAGCGGGGGGAGTATGCTCCTGCAAGTGCTCATCCATGACAGATTCTGGAGATGAGGATGAAGTTCTGTCTGGATGGTCGTTGAACGCAGGGATTAACTCACCGGAGTATGGAGACTCAGGCGGGGAAGATGACGGGGTATGGCCGGAGGAATTGGGTGGCCAGGAAGGTGAACAGGGTTGCATTAATCATTCCCTAGGGGCAAGCAATAATCCAGGAACCAATGACGGCGCAATAATCCCAGATGGAGGTTCCGAGGTTCCAATTAGGAGGGAATCAAATCAATCAATGATTGAGGGAGGAATGGAAGACCAACACGTGGCTACTGAACTGCCCAAGAACGCGAGTGAAATCAATGGCAATGTCCCACTTCAGAATCAGGAGGAGGGTAATCTTGGAATTAACCAAGTGGTGGCTCCAAATGACCCTTTGGCCCCTATGATGTCAAATAACCAAATTGCCATTGAGTCCACTGGAGTTGCCTCAGGCCCAATAAATGTCAATCCAAATAGCGAGCTGGGCCAAGCAGGGATGGATCATGAAGTTGATCCTAGACTAGTGGATGAGAATGAGAACGAAATGGAGAGAGAACCAGCTGATCTTGATAATACTCATTCGAATGGTGATGGGAGAGGGAGGACAAATCCGAATCAAGCAACTGCTGCTCAAATAGCTGTTTCTCAGAGCAACTTGACGCTGCTGAATAACCCTTTCAGGCTCCTGCGTCGTACTGGGAGTGTGATGGGTTCAAGAAGTGCTGACGGCGATTTAGGGCCCAACCTGGATCAGTCTGAGATTCATGGAAGCTTATTGAATGCTGAGGAGAGGCGAAGACTCAGACACTCAATACACTCCTCAACCAATTCACTGTCAATATCCGGGTCCAGGATTGGGAATCAACCAATTTGGTTGAGGGGAGTGGAGGATGAAGATATGAAAATATGGCTACTTGGAAAAGAATTTGGGGTCACCGCCAATGGAGATGAGACTGAGATTGTTAGAAGGCTGTGTGAAATGGAGCGTAGGGATGCAATGGAGGCTGGAGGTCAGATTGGTGGTGAACCAATAAGGGGTGGAGAGAATTTATCATGAAGATAATATCCTACAATGTGAGGGGGCTAGGTGGTACTGCCAAGAGGAGATTGCTCAGAGGACTGATTTCAAAGGAGCAAGTTGACATGATTTGCATACAGGAGACAAAGCTGGAGGCAGTAAATGTGAGCATATGTACACAGATTTGGGGTGACTGTGATTATGAATGGCAAGCTTGCCCAGCTGTGAATCGAGGGGGAGGCTTGCTTTGTGTTTGGAAGCGAGGGGTTTTCCACATGCAGGAATGTTATTCCGGACCAGGATTTATGGGACTAGTTGGAAATTGGGGTAATATGCTTGAACTATCTGTGATTGTCAATATTTATTCACCCTGTAGAATCGAAGAGAAGAGGAGCATGTGGCAGCACCTAGTAGATTGGAAAAACAGCAACACTGCATCACTTTGGTGTCTGGGGGGTGATTTTAACTCAGTTCGCTCTGAGGATGAACGTAGAGGCATTACAGTAAACTCTGGACCGCAGAGGAGGGACATGGTGGAGTTCAACAGATTCATTGAAGAGATGGAGGTACTAGATCTTCCATTGTCTGGAAGGAAGTATACCTGGGTCAGACCAAATGGACAGGCTCAGAGCAAAATCGACTGGTTTTTACTGTCTCTGGAGTGGTTAGCAAAGTGGCCTCATAGCGTACAGTTGGGGCTCAACAGGGAATTCTCGGACCATTGCCCAGTTCTTCTAAGATCAATATACCAAGACTGGGGCCCGAAACCCTTCCGTGTGATGAATTGTTGGATGAAGGATCATCGCTTTGAGGAGGTTGTGAAAAAGGCTTGGGAGGAACAGCAAATTAGTGGCTGGGGTGCGTTTAGACTCAAAGAAAAATTGAAAGGGCTGAAAGTAAAATTGAAAGGATGGAACAAGGATGTTTTGGAGCGATTTGCGGAGTAGGAGGGAGGCAACTATAAAGCAGATTAATGACCTGGATAAAAAAGAGGAAGAAGTTGGGTGATCGGAGGAAGAGGTAAGAACTCGCAGCTCGACTTTGGCTGATTTCTGGTCCATTCTGAAACTGCATGAGTCGTTGCTATACCAGAAGTCGCGTTCCCAGTGGCTTAGAGAAGGGGACCAAAACTCCAGGTACTTTCACTCCCTTATTAACTGGCGCAGGAAAGCCAATTCCATAGTAGGGCTCATGGTGGATGGCTCTTGGGAGGAAAAACCAGAGGTAGTCAAAGCGGAGGTTAAAAACTTTTTCGAAAAACGATTTGCAGCACATGCGTGTGATAGCCCAAATTTGAATGGTGTGAGCTTCAATCAGCTATTACAGGATGATAATGATGTGCTTACTAATAAATTTGATGAGGAGGAAGTAAAGGAAGCCGTATGGGAATATGGAGGGGATAAGAGTCCAGGGCCTGACGGGTTCAATTTCAAATTCATCCAGAAGTTTTGGCACCTGCTCAAAGAAGACTTCCAAAAGGTGCTTGGTGAATTTTGGGGTAGAGGAGCCTGGCCTAGAGGCTCCAACGCTTCCTTTATAGCTCTAATTCCAAAGGTAAGCTCACCAGTAAGCCTAAATGATTTCCGTCCAATATCATTAATTGGCTGTATATATAAAGTGGTTTCCAAGTTGCTGGCGATGAGATTGAAAAGGGTACTGCCTAAACTGATCCATGACACACAATTTGCTTTCTTGGGAGGTCGTAATATGCTTGACAGTGTGGTGGTAGTAAATGAGGTATTGGATGTTGCAAAAAAATCAAAGAAACCAACTGTGGTGTTTAAGGTAGACTATGAAAAAGCATATGATTCAGTGAGCTGGGAATTTCTTGAATATATGATGAACAGAATGAACTTCAGTAAGAGGTGGATCAAGTGGATTATGAGTTGCATCAGATCAGCATCGGTTTCGGTCTTAGTAAATGGTAGCCCATGTGAGGAGTTCAAAATGGGAAAAAGATTACGTCAGGGGGATCCATTGGCTCCATTCCTCTTCCTGATTGTAGCAGAAGGCTTGACTGGTCTATTCAACAAAGCAGTGAGTAGACAGCTCAGAACTTGTCATCTCAATACTCCAATTTGCAGATGATACTATATTCATAGGAGAGGCAACAACACAAAATGTGACAACCCTGAAGTGTGTTCTGAGATGTTTTGAATTAATATCTAGGCTAAAAGTTAATTTTCACAAGAGTAAGCTGGCTGGGATTGCTGTGGATAGAGACAACCTTGATAGGTTTGCTGCTGTGCTGCACTATAAATTGATGAGCACTCCCTTCACCTATTTAGGCATTCCAGTGGGAGGAAAATCCAGAAGTGTGGCATTATGGGACCCGGTTATTAACAAATTAAAGGGGAGATTGTCAGCTTGGAAACAGAAACATATCTCCTTTGGGGGGAGAGTCTGCCTCATTCAGAGTGTGCTCTCTGCGTTACCACTGTTCTTCCTATCATTTTTCAGAGTCCCAGCCGGTATAGTCCAGATATGTACTGGAATTATGAGAAGATTCCTATGGGGAGGGGTGGACATGGTGAGTAAGATTGCATGGGTAAAGTGGTCAGAGGTATGCAAACCTAAGGAACATGGTGGGCTGGGAATTAAGGAATGGCATCTGTTTAACATGGCATTACTGGGCAAATGGAATTTGAGGTATTTGACTGAACCACAGAGCCTTTGGTGTAGGGTGATAAAGGCGAGGAGCGAAAAGTATGGTGACTCATCTTGGTGGAAAGACATTCAGGCCAGCTGCGTTTTTGAGGGGTGGAACTGGTTTGAAACTGGACTTCAGAAAACTATGTTAGAAGGTGACGCTACAAAATTCTGGAATGAAAATTGGATTGGCCCCGGAGCTCTTGACCTTCGCTTCCGGAGACTGTATAATCTCTCACAGCAAAAACGTGAGGTTGTTAAAAATATGGGGAAGTGGTCCAATGGGGTGTGGAACTGGGAATTTAAATGGCGTAGGAGGCTTAGGGGGAGGGAGGTGCAATGGTTGGAGGAAATGCTAGGGGAGTTAAGGGCGGTACGATTGACTGAAAATAAACGGGACAAGTGGGTTTGGAGTCATGAAGGGGAGGGAGTTTTTACGGTTAACTCTTCTTACTTGTTTTTGCAGGGACAACACTTGGAGGATGAAGATCCTGTGTTCAAACAGGTATGGTCGACTCCAGTACCTTCGAACACTAAAGCGTTCATTTGGCGTTTACTGAGGGACAGGGTGCAAACACGGGAGAACTTATGCAAGAGGCGCGTCCTTGCAAGGGGAGTGGCTACCATGTGCCCTCTGTGTTTACAAGAGGAGGAATCTAGTACGCACCTATTTCTTCGATGTGCTGCTACAAGTCCAATTTGGTATGCTTGTTCGGGCTGGCTCGGGTTTCGGACGGTATTGGCACCGTCAATACGGGACCATCTCCTCCAATTTCCGTCAATTGGAAGAAACAAAGCGCAAAGGGCAGGAGAACATGCTATCTGGATGGCTATCGTGTGGTCGATCTGGATAAAAAGGAACAAAGTGATTTTTCAGGGAGATGCTTTTGACAGTGATCAGATTCTGGAACTGGCACAGCTGAGAGTATGGCAGTGGCTGAGGGTGAAAATAGATGGTTTCAGTTACTCTTTGTTTGAATGGAAGGAGAATCCGGGTGTGTGCATCTTATCCCTTTAAATGGCACGCTCATTCAATTCTGATTGCTATACTGGGTGGCTCACATAATATGTACTGGCTGGAATTGTTTATGGCTGAAGGCAACCCATGAGGAGATCATGCTGCGTATTCGAGTTTGCTGTAACAAACACAGAATAACATTAGCTGTTGGGATTCTTGGTTTTAGACTGATTCTGTTGTTTAATGTTGTTTTTTTTCTCCCTCTTTCCATGTAATTTGCATCTTTTTTTCTGTTTTGGTTCTATCTTTTGATTGAACCATCTCTCATTGTATTTGGGTTGGCACCCCTTGTGCTATTTCAATGCAATGTTTTGGCCTATCAAAAAAAAAAATCTATCTTTCAATAAAAAGATTTATAGAGGGTGCATCTTATGAAAATTATTATTTAATATGAGAACATAAAAATAAATTATTATTATTATATCTAATTATGAATTATCAAGATTATAATAATTTAATAATCATGTGGTAGTCACGTAACTAATTAAAAATGTCATGTGATTTTTTTAAAAAAAATCACATGAACTAATGTTTTAATATAGACAATTCATAATTAGATATAACGATCATGATTTATTCATATTTTTTTTTAGAAAGCTCAGTAATGTATATTAAAATAGTAGAAAGCTTGAGACTCTCAAGCAAAGAGAAAACAGTGACCTCTTGGCTATTGTCTCATTTGAGACAGTTTCAAAACAGTCTCGAATGCAACCAATAAAGGCATAACACGTGTTAATTCTATTTTTTTATTTTTTATTTTTAGTAGTAACTAGATATTCAATCTTTTAACACCAACATTTTACTAAACTAAATTTTAGTCCCAACTAATCTACATTATTATACTTTCTTCTCAAAATATCATAAATTATGATTTAACCCATAACATTTATCAAATTATATTTTAAATATTCAGCAATCAATATTTTATGTTGTATTTCAAAAACTATCACAAATCTTGACTTTGTAACCGTTAGTTCAAAAAAAAAACTTAATAACCGTAAAAATCAATTCAACCACGTTAAAAAAAAAAAGAAACTTCATCCTTAAAATTATTTGCCGCCACCTCTCGCCATCGCCGCTTGCCGCAGACCGCCGTCGGTGACGCTAGCCTTTCGCCTACAAATCCTCTCGCCATACGCGCCGCTCGACTTGTTGCCGCCGTCATTAACAGGTCTTGAATGCGACGAATGGTGATCTTCGGCGAACGACAAGCGTCAGCCATCTGCGGCGAGCGGCACTCTGCGGGGCGTACAGCGGCGGACTGAGGAAGAAGATGATGTTCACGATGAAAATACGTTTTTTTCACGGTCGAAATTATAATTTATTACATCTTGAGAAAAAAAGTATAATAATGTAAATTAGTTGGGACTAAAATTTAGTTTAGTAAAATGTTGGGGTTTAAAGATTGAATATCTTGTGACTATTAAAAATAAAAAATAAATAAATAAAAATAACACGTGTCATGCCTTTATTTGTTGATTTGAGACTGTTTTGAAACTGTCTCATGTGAGACAATACTAAAAAATTACCCAGAGAAAACAACTCTTTATTCATATCTTCTTATACAAAATGTTAATTATACATCCCCTTCATTTATATGAGTCATATTAATTTTAAAAATCAAATATATCAATCTCTTTATTTATTTATTTCAATTTCTAAAGGATACTCAAGAACAGATATTATCTTATATATATATATATATATGGGGAATGCTAACTTACTCCCACTTGATTTTGTGAAGGAGTAAGTTAGCACTCAACACCTTTTCCTTTTGACAAAAAAAATCCAACACCTTTTCTTTCAAGCCAATTAAATTTGGGTAGTTATGTAACTTTCTTTTTTATATTTTTAATCCAAAAATTAATTTCTCTCTCCTCCCACTTACCACTTTCTTTTCGGTTCTCCTCCTATTTCATGGGAGTTGGGTTTGGGGCCCCCCTATGGGGCTCCGCGCCCCACCTCATTTTTTTTAACCCAAAAATGCCCTACGGAAATAACACTTCCGTATTCACTAAAATAGAATACGGAAGTTAAACTTCCGTATTCTATCTCTGACAGACATCACCTTTTCCACCATTACTCCTCCCTCCACCAACCCATCCACCATTACTCCTCTGTCACCAACCTCTCACCAGCCCCCTTAACCCCCTCAATGCCTCCAGACCACCCTCTCTCTCACCCTCTCCTACCTCACTTTCATTCTTCCTACCACCACCACCACCCTCTCTCTCACCCTCTCCTACCTCACCATTGGATGCATTTGAGGTAAGTGTTGTTTGTTCTTTGTTGTTATGTTGATGTAGTGGAAGTGGTTAGATTAAGTAGTTTAAGTAGTTAGATTAAGTAGTTTGAGTAGTTAGAAGGATGAGTTTTTGAATTCTGAGCGTGATAAAATACGGAATACACATTTCCGTATTTAATACGGACATGTATAGTCTGTATTAAATACGGATTTTCCAATTCCGTATTCAATACGGATTTTCTAATTCCGTATTCAATACGGATTTTGCACTTCCGTATTCACTACGGATTCTAAAGTTCCATATTTAATATGTACAGGGATGACAGATTCATTTTTCTTTCGTGAGTCACAATTGATTGAAGCTGGATTTCACAATGGTCAACCTGAAGAGGCCACTACAGAGGTGCCACCACCAGCATTTGTGCCCCCGTGTATATGTATAGATGTCTCGCATTTATTTGCAACTGATCAGGTATTCTTTGAACAGATTTTTGCATTGTTTTGAGAGTGTAATATATCAATTCTTATTACATCTTGATCACCCTTGTAATCAATTCTTATTATTATAACAGATTTTCCCTACCCGTGATGATCTTATCAATTGGGTTCATGGAATTGCGATTGAAAATGGATATGTTACGTTGATCACAAAGTCAGATTATGGTGGGAATGGAAGCAGAAAAGCTTATGTCATGTTGGGGTGCGAGAAGCATGGTAAATATGTTCCCTACAGAGACCCTGACCTTGTTGAAGGGACGAGATCACAAAAGACAGGTTGTCCTTTTAGACTAAAAGGACGACCTAGGAAAAATGACATAGATAGAGATTGGCGGCTAAAGGTGATGGAAGGTATACACAACCATGAACCAGCTAGGTCACTACTTGGGCACAATTTTGTTGGTCGTCTAAAACCCGGAGAGAATGAGCAAGTGGGAAAAATGACAAGGAGTTGGGTTCCACCGAGAAAGATGTTGTTGACTTTGAAGGAAAACAATCCTTCAAACTTGACTACCATATCTCAGATTTATGGTGTTTGCAAGAGGTTAAGAAAATCCCTCCGCGGGGGATTGACAGAAATGCAACACTTGTTGAAGAAGTTGGACGGTGAAAAGTATGTCCACTTTGAAAGACATGAGCCTGGATCGGAAGTCATTAGAGATGTATTTTGGGCTCATCCAAATGCTATCAAACTGTTCAACACATTCTCGTATGTAGTGATTATGGATTGCACATACAAGACAAACAAATATGCAATTCCCTTGCTTGAGATTGTTGGACTGACTTCCACAGATAAGACATACTCCATAGCATTTTGCTACATTGTTAATGAGGGCACAGATGACTACGTTTGGGCACTGGAGTGTATGAAGTCTCTATTAGCTGATCAAGCCATGTTGCCTAAGGTGATTGTTACTGACAGGGATCTTGCCTTATTGAGTGCTGCTAAGCAAAGCCTTCCTAACACTACACATTTATTATGCTTGTGGCACATCAACAAGTGTGTTTTGGCAAAGTGCAAACTCTATGTTGGCACAGATGATTTTGCTGAATTGGTTATGATGAAGTGGGCAGAGGTGGTGGATGCTGCAACAGTTGAAGAATTTGAAGTGAAATGGATGCAATTGTTTAATATGTGCAAGGCAAAATACAGCAACTTTACCTCCTATTGTTCTACTACATGGTTGGTCCACAAGGAGAAATTTGCCAAGGCATGGACAAATCATGTGATGCACTTTGGAACAACAACAAGTAATAGGTAAAAAAATTATATGAGCTTAATTTATGCGTTGTTTGTTCATTTGATAGATTGTTGTTAATAAAATATCTATTTGTTGTTTGCAGGGCTGAGGGTGCACATGCCAGTTTGAAGAAGATGTTGCGGGATTGCAAGGGTGACCTGGCCACTTCATGGGATGCGTCGCATAGTTTGACATGTAATCGACATACTGAAATATTAGCATCGTTTGAGCGCAGTATTCACAGAATTGATCACATTTTCATGTTCCCATTTTACACAAATATTAGAGGATTTGTGTCAAACAAATGCCTGCAGCTCATTGGCGCTGAACATATAAGAATGAAGTCCTACGGCGGATGCGATTGCTTGTTGAGAGAGACTCATGGACTACCTTGCGGTTGTGAACTTGCAGGTCACCGGTCAACCACTCTCTTGTCAATTAATTCTATTTGTTATTGAAAGTGACACTTTTGTGAACTTGCAGGTTATGAAAGAATTCCATATGAGTCAATTCATCCATTCTGGAAGAGACTGAGTTGGGAGCATGTACCTGAACCTGTTGTAGATACTACCAGCAACCATATTTGCGGCATGAACCATGGAGATATGCAACCAGAAGTTGAGGCATTGACACATTATTTCAGTTCTTTGGATACTGGAGGGCAGAGTATGGTAAGGAGGAAGCTTCAAGCGATCTATTGTCCTGAAAGCAGTTCACTTTGTACTCCTGCGGTTAAGATAAGGTCCAAGCGCACTCTTAAGGCGAATGAGAGAATACCACCCAAGAATAAAGCAATAGGATCCTTAACTCGTGATCTTTCAGGTTTTGAACATGTTGATAGGGAGATCAAAGAGGCAAAGAAGGCTTCACAACCACCAAAGAAGAAGAAGCGTGTGAAGAAGTCTGATACAAGCTATTTCATGGGTCATTTTCCATCCTTTTTCCACCCATATATACAAACAGTTCAGAATGTTGAGGATGATGGTAACTGTGGCTATAGAGCCGTTGCTGCATTACTCGGACTACCATCAGGTGAGGAAAGTTGGTCATGGGTTAGGGCAGCGTTGATAGAAGAACTTGAACGACATAGAGGATTGTATGATGAAATGTGGTCCAGACATGTGGTTAATGCCTTACATTCCCGACTCACTCTTCCTCCTGGTGATCCGGCTACCGAGGATAAATGGATGCAACTGCCAGAGATGGGATACCTTATAGCAACCAGGTTCCAAGTGGTTTTCATATCCATCTCCTCTACGGGTTGTTGTTCATACCTTCCACTAAGAGGAGAAGGTCCACCGGATGTACATCTTGTTATAGCTGTTGGTCATGTGATAAATCTCTTTGTACAGGTATTTTTTGATTGAGTACACTAACATCCAATTGGTGAATTAATTTGTGGTATTTGCAAGTTATCTAATTTTATTGTTCTTCTCTATAATGTAGCTCCATCTAACTCCTGGACATTCTATGCCGCCAATTGCTCTCCAGTGGGAACGGTATGTTGATCCCACATCAGTACGCTGGAACGCCCCATATGATACACGTTTACGCAGGTTCACGTCAGAATTCGAAGCTTGGCTTGTTACTTTTGGTGTTCCTCTTAGTCACCAAAGCTATGTAGACATCACCTCAGATTGACACTGCACTTTGTGTAATATTCATTTGTAAACGCTCTGTAATATTAATCTGATGAGCCTTGCCCTTATGATGTTCATTTGTTGCTTTTAATAATATTAATTTGATGGTCATTGTTATATTGATGGGCCTTATTATTTTGAAACAGCATCAGGGATAATTAACATAGACAACCACTCTGTCATCAGAGTCCTGTCATTTCCAACCACTCTGTCATCAGAGTCCTGTCATTTCCAACCACCCCATCATCAGAGTCCTGTCATTTCCAACCACCCCATCATCAGAGTCTTGTCATTTTCATCCACTAAATGACGAACTTGAAACCTGACATTACTCTCTACCACCAACCAACCTCAACCACACTTGTATTATCCACCAAACACCATAAATCTTTTGACCATTCTGCTATAAATCTCTCTGGGTTCTTTATTCTTCTTCATCCTTTTCTTCATGTCTTGCTTTCAAAGATAAAAAAAAATACAATGGAACAAGACTGGGATGCATTAGTCCGCCATTGCAAACGTCAAGGCAACACTTCTAGCAGCTCTCGTCCTCTCATTCCTGGGCCAGCTGGCGCCGTCCAGGCTGCCATGTATGCCCGTAGATCCAACCCTAACACACTACTCATTCCGACCCAAGAATTTGTGAGGCGTGCGCTCGAAGATAGATCAACCGAAACCGATCCTGATTTCAATTCAAATGCTTGGCTTACAGCCCTGCAATTGGTAGAATCTGCCACTCCGCTGGGCACAATCACAACGAATGTTGAGAGAGTAGAGAGTGTTGTTGCTGTTATTAAATCATGCACTCCCAATGGTTTCGGAGATGCCAAAGTTACCCTCAAGGTATTTCCTCGCTTTTGTCCAGCTTCTTTAACCGTAAATTTTTTGCCTCATTTTCTCTCACGATTGCATTGATTTAGGACCCTACGGGCACCGTTGACGCTAGCGTCCATCGCAAGGCCTTCATTGACGGCGAATTTAGGAATGCCATAACTGTTGGATCTGTTCTTGTTCTCCAAAAGGTCTATCATCTATTACCTAAACATTAATCTTGCTTCCTTTGAACAAGTACGCATTAATCTTTTAAATTTGCAATTTACTTGCAGGTTGCTGTGTTTGCACCGAGTAAATCTGTTCGTTATCTGAATATAACGTTGCCCAACATAGTCAAAGTATTTCCACAGGATAGCGGACCCCACGACTTCATCGATATCACTGAGGATTAATTTTGTTTTCGTGTTGCTTCTGAATAATTTTGTGTACCCTTTAAACTGCTTGCCATGGATTATTTATGTTACTTATCCTGCCTTTGATTATTTACGGTGTAGTTATACGGGTTTTTTTCAATATAAGAGTCGGCATATAATGAGTGGAAATAGAAAGCATGATTAATATAAAGAGAGTCATAATACAAAGAGTCACATGTCATAATATAAAAATACACAAAAAATATACAAATATACAGTCAATCACTCGCCCCGACCCCTACCGGCCCCCCTACGACCTCTAGGTCCACGGGCTTTGCCTCCACGAGCACCCTCTGCAGGAGCACCCTCTCCACGGGCTCTGCCTCCACGGCCTCTGCCTCCACGCGCACCCTCTGCAGGAGCACCCTCTCCACGGGCTCTGCCTCCATGGCCTCTGCCTCCACGCGCTCTGTCTCCACGACCTCTGCCTCCCGCAGCTCTAGCTCCTCGGACAGCAGCAAAGGCTACCCCCTGGGTACCAATGAAGGCATTGGATCTAATAAGATCCAGCGCCCTCTCAGTGAGGGATCGGGCATGCGTGCCCACTGCAAGAGCATCTGGCACCTCGAGTGACTGCTCCAACAAGTCCACGGCCCGACGCATAACAGTCTGCAAAAATAATGTACATACATTAGATACAAATAAATTATCATGAACAAAAAATCACAATTGAATGGAAAATAAAATTCAAACTTACCACCGCACTGAACTCCTCCCTCCTATCATCAGGGATGATGAACCGATGGGACACAGCGCTATACCACCTCATGTAATCCTCCACAGCCTCTCCCGGATATGTAGCAGGGATCCCCTGAGGGCGGAGGTGCGGCTCAAACTCAGCGTAGGCAGCATCTGCGGTCTCAGCAAGGGACCCAGTCGTCTGGATCTCAGAGGGGTGTCGAGGGACATCCTGTATGAAGCCAAACTGGCGCAGAACCCTCTCTGGTAGATGTCGTCGAACAACACGGCCAAATGGCGACCGGATGTAGCCAGAATACATGGCCCTCGGATCCCGTGGTCGATGAGCCCGATGGTTCTCAAATGGGGTCCATATAATGTCATCCACCGTCAGCTCATCGAGCATGAATCGCCTCTCATCAAGGCCTGCATGCCCGACCCGGGACGTAACCCACCGCCGCGCCCTAGGCTGGTCCTGTGAGTACTCCGGATCCGCCCTCCGGATAATGACGCGGTCAGAAAGGTACTCGTAGACCCATCCTAGCAGGAGCGAGCTGAAACCTCCCATCTGGGCCGTCCCCCTCCTGGACGCTCGACTAAGCTGGTCGTATAACGTAGCGAGCGCAATCGCGCCCCACGCGTACTCGTACACTCAGCCAAGATCCTCTAACATCCCTATCCAGTAGACGGTCGTATGGTAGCCTCCGCTCTTGCTAGCAAAGAGCGTCGCACCTAGCTGGTTCACCAGCCAAATCCGCGCAGCGTCCTCATCTCGGTGCTCTACAATGAAATGAATTAAGTTAATAGTTTATAACAATACAATAATAATAGATACAATTTAATCAAGTAATAATTAAGACATACCCGCCAACGCAGCCTCATACAGGGTCTGCAAGACCCCAAAGCGAATAGTCTAGCACCTATTCGTATCAAACTCAGCCTCATAAATACCAACAGATCCTCCCATCAACTGAGCACAGAGCGCTGCACACTCGTCCCTCTCCCCCCTCCCAGGCGTATAGAACCTCGACCCCATGGGGAGATGGAGAAGAGCCGACACGTCGTCCAGGGTGATAGTCATCTCCCCGAACGGCATGTGGAAGCTACTAGTCTCCTCATGCCATCGCTCCACAAGGGCCAAAATAAGGCCTGCATCTGTCACCGGGTAGCTGCAATAGGGTAGCTGATGAAGACCCGTCTACTCAATCAACTCTCGAACCCGCCTGTGACTGTCTGAATCACCATCACAAGCAAGGTTCCAAACCTTCCCCCCAGCTGTGGCCACCTTCAACTGTCGACGGTCCACATACCGCTCGTCTGTGTGTAGGAGTGCATTCCACGCCCAGGGAGCCTTGTGATCAACATAATGGATGAGGAGCGACAGCTCAACAGGCCCCCCCGGAAATGGCGGCAACCTCTGGATCAGGTCATCCTCGCCACCCTGTGGCCCCTGCTCTGGCAGGACATCAGCATCAACATCAGGAGGAGGAATACTATCCTCGTCGGATGACTCCTCGCCGGATGACTCCTCGCCGGATGACTCCTCGCCTGATGACTCCTGGCGAGGTAACTCAACCGTGGGAGACGGCGGAGAATCAACTGGAGGTAACTCAACCGTGGGAGACGACGGATAATCAACTAGAGGCAACTCAATCATGGGAGACGGCGGAGAAATAACTGGAGCTGAAGCCTCCACCGCCTGAGAGGTTGCAGCATGATCGCCGCGCCGGCTAGAAGCATGTAAGCGCCGGTGTCTATCCTCAGTAGCCCCCACATCCTCACTAGCTCGAGACCTCTTTCTGTTCTTCATTCTCACTATATATTCAGAGCAAACATTCACTATATATACCATTTCAGCCATAGACAGAAACATCATGCAAGCAAATGGAAAATTCCTAGAATTTTTTAAGTACATAGATGATAATCGTATCTTCTGTGGATTATGCATGCTTGGATCAACTTTTATTTTCCTAATAATCAATTATGGCATCTAGAAACTACTCACAAAGTGCTTTGGAATAAATGGAAATGCTAAAATCTTAAGTTAGAGGCAGAACGAAAGGAAAATTATAGTATTCAAGTTCTGCTATTGTGACCGTTCTGCCTAGTCACAAAATCAAGTGGGAGTAAGTTAGAGGCAGAACGAAAGGAAAATTATGAATCAAGGCATAAGTCTCGTATTTTGAGTACCGGGTCAAAACTTGAGGAACATGCGGCATCTATATACACCAGAAATATTTTTGCTAAATTTAAAGGTGAGCTAGAGAAAATCAACCGATTCAATAGACATAAGATTAGAAGAGATGGGCCTAAATATGTGTATCAGGTGTCCAATTGCTATGATGCTCGAGATACTTTCACTGTTGATATAGACTTAGACTCACAGATTGCTAAATGTGGCTGTGAACTATATGAATTTATGGGGATATTGTGCCGACACATACTAGTAATTTTCCAAGCAAAGGGAGTTGTTCAGATTCCTAGTCATTTTATTATGGAACGATGGACTAAGGATGCTAACAGAGGTCTTGAAGACACTTATAATGATAATGATTTGGGTGAAAAATCTGATACATTAAAGATTTTAAGAAGGGTGCATGTGCAACGAGAAGCAAGTTTTTTAGCTGATCTAGCAGAAGAGTCTGAGGAAGCATACAATTTCATTATTTCAGAAATGAAGCAAACTCATAAGTCAGCTGCTGCAATGAAAACAAGTGAAGGAGTAGCACTTTTGGAGTCAAGCGAGAAGAATGTAAATCAAGTTTGCTCATCTGAGCAAGTGAGTGAACCACCACAACTGACTATTGGAAACCCGCATGTATCACAAACAAAGGGGAGAAAGAAGGATGGAGGAAAAATGACTCAAAATGGCAGATTTAAGAGTGGACTTGAAGTGTCACTTAATAAATCAGTTGTCAAAAGGAAAACATGTCATGAATGCGGGGAGCACGGTCACAATAGCAGAACTTGCAAGAAAAGAAATCAAAATGATTAATGGATACATGTAAGTATTCTCACTTTTAAATATTTTCCCTGAACTTATAGTTAAACTTACAGTTATCATAACAAACTAATATTGCATTTGTGACTATGCAGAACTGTTGGAGGATTTTGGCTATCTGTTTTGTCTTTGACAGACAAGTAAAAACCAGCAAGTATCTTTTTTGGCAAAACCTTGCAACGAGAAGTGCTGCGTGGATCTGTTTAGTTGGCTATTAGTGAGCATTTGAAGTGTAGTGTGCTGTTTTTTGTGCTCTCTTTCAGAGGGATGGAGGGTTGGATTAGAATTATGTATTAGGCTTCACTCTGTAGCAGTTAATTATGTTACTATGTTAGAATTATGGCAAATTGCAATGAATAATTAGCAGGCTGTGTTCCTTATCTTGTAAACTCTTACTATATCGTGTTTGTCAGTTTGGTACTTTTCTTTTGGCAAGTGGTAATGAACATGCTGTTTTGGCTCTTTTAGTACTAGTAACTTGTAAAATTGTTCAATCAAATGACAATTAAAGAAATAGTTGTCGTATAATATTAATAATGTAAAAATCTCTTACAATGCAAAAAATAAAACAGATTCAATTTTTTTATGAACTAATTCTCTAGCTAAATACAAAAATAGTAGCAAAATACAAAAGTGTTGCTGTCATTAGCTTTCACAATGCAGCACTGTTTCACACATCTAAGTACATAAGCATTGAATTTCTTATGGTCTCTTAATGTCAGTTTGTTGTCTTAATGGAAGTTCTACTCTTTCCTTGCTGGTTCTTCAAGTGGGATTTACTTATTTTGTAATTGATAGCAGCAAATCCAGCAACTTTGCTTCTGTGTTTTAAGCTAAGTCGGTCTCAGCTTCTGTGTTTTATCCTGCACATTCAAAACACAAGAATGAGAGTGTGAATAACTTGTGTATAACTTGATTTATCAATATCATGCAGACTGGAATTTGGGTAAAATTTCAGCTTCAACAGTAACTAATATGTGGAGATACAAAGTACAAACCATCCAATTCCTGAAATGCATGATGGAATTAGAGCTGCTTCCAGACTAATCAGTTTTGAAACAGCAGCCCTGCAATGATTTTTTTGGTACTAATAACTACAATTTCTCATTATTCCCCTTTAAAGTGAACTCCTCATCAGAGAGGAATCAAGTCCAAAAAGTGCTGCACAGTTAATCTAGAGTAATGCATTCAAGTACTTGATAAGAAAAATGTTGTATTAAACTCTAATGAAGTGTTTTGATACATGTTATCCTGCAAGTAAGATAATGGTCTCAACCAGAGAAATAAACATAGAAAGAAAGATACCCTCCCAACAGATGCCCAAATGACAGCCACTCTCCCAATTTGATTCCAAATATATAAGCTCTTAATGGTACCCTTAAGGAATGTGTCCCACCCAATTCAATGTTGCAGAATCTGTACCAGCACCTGATAAAACCGTGAGGGAAAAAGCCAGACACACAATTCAGCATATTGCCTTGAGTGGGTGAAGAATTGAAACCCTTAAAATGGATCCGGCAGCGAGAAAGTCTGCATAGTCCTTTCTATTTCCAATTCACCAAACAGAAGCAATTAGATCTGGCTCTGATGACACCCATGAGAGAAATTGACCTCAAAGGGATAATCGGAATCGTTGAAAACACAGAAGCAACGAGAGACAGGGAAGCCCTTATGTGGGGGAAAGGAGTAGCTGCAACCGTCGGTGTCGGTGTCGGTGGGGAACCCTTTCACCTCTTCCTCTGTCAGTCTCTCATGCCGGCAAAGGAGAGCACCGCTGCAACGATGAGAAAATTTTATCGTTTCTCCCTTTGCTAGTTTTTTTGAAATCACGTGAGGGAATTAGGGATGAATATGAGTCTTTAGATTGTAATATAATTAACGGTTAAAGATTTGGAGTGACTTGGGTGACTTACTCCTGGAGTGAGTATATCCCTCCTCAAATCTCTATAATAATTTGAAACCCAAAAAAAAAAGACTTCAGATTCTATTTATCAAAAGATTCTCAAATTTCCTAGGACGAGAAAACTGTCAAAGGTTGTTGACACAAGGTTTGGAACTTGGTAGCATTAACATCCTCTGAGTGTTGCTCCTTCATTCAGCCATGGATCGCACTCAGCTTCTGTTGCTCGGTTTACCTCTCTTCCTCTTCTGTTCTGACCTCCTGTCTCTCTTCACATCTCCGCCGCCACCTCCGACGAAACCATCTCACAGCCACCACCACGAACAACCAGCGGTTAACCCTGCAACAATTCAGTTCCCCTCCGAGGTAATTTCTATTTCATCAAACTAAATTCATCCATCAATTACATCACTATCTTAATTCTTAACAAACATCTAATGGGTCGCTTTGTGTCATCCCAGAAAACCGCCACCAATATTGGAGGTGTTGGTCTTGGCAACACTGTCAACATCAACTACTGTTCTTCTTGCTCCTACAAGTACTTTCCCTTAATCTCCCTATTACTATTGTTGTTGTTGCATGATGTTTTTGAATGTTGATCACTTTTAGAGTGAGGAAGATCATTTAGTTTGTGGGTATTTGAGAGATTGACCATCCAAAATTTTGAGAAATTGACCATCCAAAATTTTATATATACAAAATTTTGATTTATGTGTCAAGAGTGCAATTTTTATCTGGGTTGTGTGTATCATATGCTATGGGATTTGGATTGTCAGTGGTTGGGAATTGAAGTATTGTACAAGATCATTGCTTTGCTTGTTGCATCAAGTTTCTTTTATCCTTACTATATGTGAGTCGTTTTTTAAAATTTCAGCAACATATTCCTAGTGATGACAAGATCATTGCTTTGCTTGTTGTTCTGTATTTCTTGTGGTTGGTTGATTGCTTGCAATGCTGTGCATAGTTTTCTGTTGGAAAGATATGTGAATAGTTTTTTTTTTTTTAATTCAGTAACATATTCCTAGTGATGAGTGATGACCATTTAATGTTAGAAAAGATTTTCACATATCACTATTGGATATGAGAACTTGGTGGCAAGGGTGTAAAGAACTTGAGCTGAGTTTTTTCCTATTGTGTTTAGGATGGGGAAGTTGGTGTAAATGGATGGTTGTGTTGTATGCAGGGGAACAGCGGTAACAATGAAGAATATGTTGGAGATTGCTTTTCCTGGAACTGAGGTTGTTCTTGCAAATTATCCCGCGCCACTTCCAAAGCGTCTGTTAAGCAAAGTGGTTCCTGTTGTTCAGCTTGGTGTTATAGGGACTGTAGTAGCTGGGGAACAGATTTTTCCAATGATGGGTTTTGTTGCACCTCCTCCTTGGTATTTCAACTTGCGTGCTAACAAGTTTGGAACCATTGCCACTACTTGGCTTCTTGGGAATACACTGCAGTCGTTCTTACAAAGCTCTGGGGCATTTGAAGTTTACTTGAATGGTGAACTGGTTAGTGCCTTCCTTCTGTTTTTTGTTTTCTTTTATCTTTTTTGAAGCATTTCTTGGCAAGTTGAGCCTGTGATCTTTCTCTCCAATGAATGCTAATTTTGTGATTCTTCTGCAAGCACATACCCTCAATCATAATTGGTTAGACTTAGCTTGTTGCATTATCTTTCCAAAAAAAAAAATCAACATTTTTAACACTTTACCATCATTGTTTTTTGCCAATACTAGTTGCCTTCATATCACTCTTTCTGTTTGGGGATCTATTTTATAGCTGTTGAGAGTCTAACATTGACTAGAGATATAGTAGTAAATTAAGTATTCATATAGGGTAATGTAATCCTCACTACTAAACTAGCTTTTGAGGTAGAGTTAGGCCTAACCTGAATAATTAGGTAGTAAATGAGAAACAAGCATAAGCTAGCTTTTAAGGTAGAGTTAGGCCTAGCTTTATAGCTGTTCAGCAGCAAGATATTATGAGATCATGGGCAGACTCTGGAGAATTGGGGTCTCACCTCCATTTCAGATAAACGAGAAACAATTTTTTTGTTATATAAACCGTCATAATTTGGAACATCTGATTTGATATTACAATTATATCACCATACGTTTTCTGAGTGGTTATGAGAGAGTTGTTTCTCACCTTGCATTCAACCTTGTACTTGTTGTGTGTTTGGTTTTGCAACATATGTCAATTCTTAAGTTTCTTAAGTTTCTATTGACCCATTTAAACTTTTCTGCCCTTGAAGGTGTTCTCTAAACTGAAGGAGGCAAGGTTTCCTGGAGAGATAGAGTTGAAGGATCTGATCAGCAAAAAGATGGAGACATCTAGACTTGTCCATAGCGCGTCAGAATTGAATCTTTAGCTCATTTGCCTTTCATGGGGACATCCAGTTTGAACGATCATAAATGATGAATGGATCTGCCATCGCATTTTGAAGTAGAGGACGGTATACAGATATCATAAGAATCTAATGTCGCAAGGTTTCCATGTGCCAATATTGGAAAGTGAACTTTCTGTGTTGAAAGAGCCTAGTAGCTGCTGAAGGCAAACTCAATTTAAGCTTATCATACACATAGCTTTTACACTATCATTCGACTGTTTTTTTTACATTCTTATATCTGGTTATCTGCTCAATTAACTACTACGAAAAAAATTGAATGAGAGGAAAGCCAGTTTAGGCCACACCATTGTGTCTAAAGTAAAACTTCTAAACTATATGCTATACGAATATCTCCCGTTGGGATGCAAACCAAAAAACACTTATTATTGGAGTTTATTTGGTGCATTTTCTAGTAGATAATCTTCAACAAGTCTGTATCCAAATGAGCTCTATGTAGATAAAACTATCAAGATAACTTTAAAAAAAAGAAAAAATTCCAATGGTTTTAAACATGTTTATAAAGATTCAAGATGCAAACAAATGAAACAATGAAAAAAAAATAGAATTTTGAGTGATGATAATATGAATAAGTTGGAATAACATCTCAAGGTTTCATGAATGTGGTTTGCACGTTAACAATCTTCCTTTCATTCAATATATGTTGGTGTAAAATTGATTTTAACTTTACCCTAGTAATGATTTCGTACCAAATGTGATTTGGTAAACGTTCATTTTATAAAGTTATTTGTTGGTGTAAAATTGATTTTTGATTTTCACTAATCAACTGCACCTGCTCTTGAGATGGGAGGGACTCGTATTTGATGCAAGAATGAACTACAAACTTTTCCACCCAAAGAATCTGTTTACAGAATATATTATTTTTTGTGATAGTACAATTGAACAGGTTACATAAACATGAAAATTGAAATTGAAATATGACGTGTATACACAAAAGATTCTTTTATTGCTTTCCTCTTCAAGCCAAATCTCGAGCCTCCTTTAATTTCCACTGTTTTGACCAAATTGAACATGTAGCAAATATCATGAACAAGTACACTCCCTTGCTGTTTCAGCAAACTGAAATTCGTCTCTTGAGAATTACTGGCTTTTGAAATATGTTCTCCACAATGATCAATGCAATCAATGAAGCAAAGTATCATATGAATTATGAAAGCCCTATCAACATTTCTAAGCATTAGTAGAATTACATAAATTACATAAAACTCAATAGGGTTAGGGTCTGTTTGATTACCGTTTTGTAAAACTGTTTCAATTTTTAAAAACAGGAAAAAAAAATTCGTTTGTTGTGAACAATTCTAAACTTTTCTTAAAAATAAGGTCTTATTTTCAATTTCTAAAACTGAAGTCCTAAAGTGAGATGTTTTCTGTTTCTGTTTTTAGTTTTCAAGTAACATGTTTTTCAACTTAGAAAAACATATCGCTCAAACAATTTTTTCTTTTCTTCTGAAAAAACAGGTTTTACAAATTGTTTCTGAAAAATAGTTTTGAAATTCAGAAAACACGAAGGGAATCAAACAAGTCCTTAGCTTTTGCGGAATCATGCTGAAAGTATTTACCTCAAAAGATTTCATATCCTGCTTATATCACGGCCAAACACAAAAGTTGTAGCCCAGTTGATAGCTACATAGAATCTGTTCCTCCAGCTGATGACACGAGTTAGATACGCTGAGCGCCAAATAAACCAACTGACAAAACCTGCCAGAGCTACCCCTTTTCCCTCCTGTGGGAGATAAAGACTGAGTGAATCAAAACTATAAACAAGTTTTAAAAGCACCAGCAAAAAGAGCTCAGGAAAGACAAAAAAATCACCTTGCTCTCTCTGAGGTCAACTAGAGCTTTGTAACTGCCAACAGTTGCCATGCTTCCAAGGTGCTTGTAAACAAAAGGATCCCCCAACTCTATGTCTATTGCACTGTTTGCACGGCCTCCGTTCGCTTTTCCTACTTTGTTTAATAAGCTTGCTAAATATTTACCTTGCCTCTCCGCTACCTGTTGGATTCAAATCAAAAAGCATTATAGTGATAGAACAAACTTTCAGGCAAAGAAGAAACATGCAACACCACTTCAACCATGAACCGCAACAAATGATATGTATCAGAGACCCAGACCTTAGTGTTAAGTAACAACAAAACTGCAAATTTCAGGAACTTAAGAAATAGAGTGTGCAGGAGAAACTAATGAACCTAATGTAACTTACTTGGGCTAAAGCCGGAAGTATTGGTTTTCCAGTGCTTTCAACAAATCCACTGCAGTCACCAATTGCGTAGACATCTTGTACTGAGGGAACACGAAGCCACTCATCAATGCCAATCCTGTGAAAAGAAAACTTTCAGAACTAGAAAGAAACATGAGGGAGAAAGACAGGGCACACCAAAGGTATATCAGATACAAGGAAATCTGATACAGCTAAGAGAAACTTGTGGATGTGGTGCACAAGTGAGTAGGAAAGTAAAACGTAACTACATATAGATATGGATATAGAGGTCAACTGGCACCGATATCAGCCTTGAAATGCTTACACCCCCAAATAACTTTATACAGAAAATAAATCCTTTTCAGATATTGACTTCCATTCCAAATTTCGGAAGATTTAAATACAAACGAGTGCATAAACAAATTAGTGATACTTTTACGTTTGAAAACTACATGTCACGGAGAAAAAAGATCTTGGACTTATGTGAAATTTTATGAGCATGACATGGATGAGACAAACTTTGTATCCAAATATGAAACTAAAAGAAATTCATATGCTGAAGTTATTTGTTGGTTTGCCATTCATTTCATACAAAAATACATGCATATAATGTGAAAACATAGTATCCTTGGACAAATTTGATCCTGCTTTCATTAAATGACACATCAAAATGCTATATTTATACCGAAATCAGCTAATTTGTAAATTTGCATTGGTTGTCAATGAAAAGAAAACAAATAACCTTCCACCGGGAGATTTAGGGAGATCCCAAGAGCTGACAACAGAAGATGGACCAACTCCAGTAGACCATACCAACAATCCATATGGAACCTCCGTACCATCATTAAGGATAATTTTCTGATCATCAACATCTTTCACAATGCCACGAACAAGTCGGACTCCTGACTGATAGAAAACTCAACATGAGAAGAAATACTAGTATTGAAAAGTTTTAACAGCTCAATCAGTTTTTAGCATACTTTTCGCACTATGATGAAGATTTCTATCTATTGTTTGAAAAGATTCCAAATTACTCAGCCAGAAACAGTGAACCTTGATTATATTTGGTATTTTGGTTATTACATAGACCAATTTTCTTTAGATGGAGAGAAGAGTTTAGCTTTCTCACATGATATTCAGAAGTTAAAAATCAACAACAGGAACGTGATGAACAAACACTAAAGAAATTCTTTCAACATAAGGCTTACCTTTGTCAACTGCTTGGTGGCATAGCGCCTTAGTCGAACATCAAAGGAAGACAATATCTCATTGGCCTAAAAAGGCACACATAAATTGGTTAGCAACACAAATCAACTCGAAAGAAACTTTTGGCATGGAAAAAATGGATAATTTCTTACGATAAAATTGGCTTACATGCACTCTAAGGTGTTTCAAACAATTTAGCAAAATGTGATGACATTGAAGATATACAATGGCAGGAGCAACAAGGCATAACAAATGTACAGTCTATTAGTTGTATCACGTATATAGTCCGACCAAGTATACCTCAATTAAAGTAACATGGATATAGTCCTTCACATGAGAATATCTCTGACGGACATCTCTCATGATAAAATCACTCAGTTCACCACTGAATTCAACTCCGGTAGGACCACCTCCCACAACCACACAGTGTAACAACCTTTTCTTTTCCTCTTCCCCAATCCCTGCATCCAAATCAAATACAAATTACAAAGGTATTGTATAGTCTAAAGTCTAACACTCTTTTCCAAAATGACTTCATATTAAGCTAATATAGCAAAATGTTGCAAACCTGGAACATCGGACATCATCAAGTTCAGAAGCAATTTCCGACGAATTTCCTGTGCATGGTAAACTTCTCGAAGAAAAATTGCATGTTCAAGGACTCCATGAATTCCAAAAGTTGTAGGTTGTGCTCCTAATGCAATT
Source organism: Lotus japonicus (assembly GCF_012489685.1). NCBI lineage: Eukaryota > Viridiplantae > Streptophyta > Magnoliopsida > Fabales > Fabaceae > Lotus > Lotus japonicus. Next base: position 18,819,715 of record NC_080041.1, on the reverse strand, counting down.
ACTAACTTATCGTAGGCGATTGAGAACTTCCAAGGATCTAGAGCCTGTGTTCCTTCAGTCACAGTCTCACATTGCACCTTTAAAACCATGTCAGATTCTCGCATATTAAGCATCATTGTGAGTAACTACGGTTCAACTAATACTAGTATCATACATATTTGTTTGGAGGAGAGGAGAAAGAGTAGAAATAGATATGTAATTGAGTTTTGATTGGGGCTTCCGTTGCCAGGCATTTATTTTAAAGTTTGAGTTCCAATAAAGCAATTAACGAGCTCTATCTCCCTAGGTAGGGTAGACCAAGAGGATCAAACAGTTCAATGAAACCATTTACAGTTTGGTACCTTACACTGGTTTCAAACTCTGAATAAATCCCTTTTAGTTTCAATAGATCCTAAGATTCTTTCCTAAAAAATTGCAATGATTTTCCTTCTTTGAAAATGCTAGCATGCTCTACTGGTCATATAATCAGATATCTCATGGTATTGTTAAATCCTTGAATACATTCTGCTAGAATCTGTCGTACTGGATTATTTCTCTAAGACTGTTGGTTGTTAAATCTGTTATCTAGTTTTAAAACAACATATAACTGAATCTGTTATATGTCATGGGATTTAGCTTGAGTGCAAATTAAGCTTCCTAATATTCTGAATCAGATAATACAATACACTACAATTCATCAAATATTTCGAATCCCTTCTCTCTCTTCATTCTCTTGACTAGTCTTCTTCTTCAATACATTCCTTCTTATAAAAGTTGCAGAAAAGCATGCTGGAGGCAAAAATCACACAATTCATGTTTGCCATACATTTCCATCATCAAGTGACCACACAATGCTCAATTTATCATGACACTTGATTCAATCACTTCCACCTATCCTTCTTATTAAGAAAAGACACTAATCTAAAATAAAATTATAAAATCTACCACTCCAAAACCAAAAAAAGTCTATCAAACAAAACATCATTACATATTTATGCCCTGACACCTAATTTTCCATCCCCCAACCAGAAACTCTTATAGTTACAAGTTACAATTTAATTCTGTGAGATATTCCAAACCTGGCCAATGGGATACTTCAACCCCCCCCCCCCCCCCCAATAACTAAAATATATGAACATTTCAAGTTCCAACACAGAAGTATGTGGCCCCTCAGCTAAAAAAACAACATAAAATTGAATGTCTATTCGTATCAGCGTTAGCAGAATCAATTCTACTAAAACTGCCTATTGTAAACATGTGGTAAAATGATGAGACTTATATTTAGATACCTTAATGAAAAAAAAGCAGGTTTTGCATGATAAAATTCACTAGTAAAATCACAGAATTGATTATGCTTAACGCAGAAGCTACTGTTTGATGTGACAACTAAAACTAATTCTGCTTTACTAGTACATCCAAACATAATTTCAACTAGTTAGAATTGATTTTAACCCAGATTCTACAAAACTGATTATGCTTTCCAAATTTCAAAATCAACATACATACCTCATGCTTATCAACATCAACACCAGTACAATTAGCAAGGAAGAAATAAGAACCAGGCTCCCTGGAAATAGCAGGTTGGATCCTGGCAATGGGTTCAGCAACCGATCTAAACTCAAGAGTTCCAACACAAGTGGAAGCCAAGAGAGGCGTGAACACCATGTGATTCCGAGGGGAGACGCAAACGATGTCGTAGATTGCAGTGTCCAACCCCTTCATGAGCCTGCACCCGGCCCAACCGGTCCCCAGCACCACCACACGCGGCTTCTCGTGCGGCTTCGTGGGCGCCAAACCGGCATGGGGAGCCAACCCGGTTGAACCGGAAACTGGGGTCTCCGTCGCCGTGGTGAAGCGAGAGATCAGAAAAGTGAAACGTGGCGAGAGGAGCGTGGTTTTGGATCGGGGAAGTGTGGTTGTGGTGGAAAATTTGGAGAGGTTTCTGAACCAGAACATTGTGTGTGTGTGTGTGTGTGTGTGTGTGTGGAACAGGGTACGAGGTGAAAGGGGTTTGTGGGGAGTTGGGTTTGGGGCCCCCCTATGGGGCTCCGCGCCCCACCTCTTTTTTTTTAACCCATAAATGCCCTACGGAACTTAAACTTCCGTATTTTATAAAATAGAATACGAAAGTTAAAATTCCGTATTATAACTCTGACAGTCATCACCTTTTCCACCATTACTCCTCCCTCCACCAACCCCTCCACCATTACTCCTCCGTCACCAACCCCTCACCAGCCCCCTTAACCCCCTCAATGCCTCCAGACCACCCTCTCTCTCACCCTCTCCTACCTCACTTTCATCCTCACTTCCATTCTTCCTACCACCACCACCAACTCCTTCATTGGCAAGCTCTCCACCATTGGATGCAAAAAGATAGCATTTGAGGTAAGTGTTGTTAGTTGTTTGTTGTATGTTGTTAGTTTAAGTAGTTGAAGTTGTTAGATTAAGTAGTTAGATTAAGTAGATTAAGTAGTTAGAATGATGATTTTCTGAATTCTGAGATGTGTTAAACTACGGAATATAAAGTTTCGGAGTCTATACGAAAATTAATATACCGTATTCAATACGAATTATAAATTTCCGTATTCAATACGAATTATAAAGTTCCGTATTCAATATGGATAATAAAGTTCCGTATTCTCTTCCAGGGATGACAGAATCATTTTTATTTCATGAATCCCAATTGATTGAAGTTGGATTGAACAATGCTCAACCTGAAGAGGTGCCACCACCAGCATTTGTACCCCCGTGTATAAGTATAGATGTCTCGCATTTATTTACAACTGATCAGGTATTCTTTGAACAGATTTTTGCATTGTTTTGAAAGTGTAATATATCAATTCTTATTATGTCTTGATCACCCTTGTTTATGCCTTGTTTGTGTGTTGGGTATGCATCATTGAACAGATTTTCCCTACCCGTGATGATCTTATCAATTGGGTTCATGGAATTGCGATTGAAAATGGATATGTTGTGTTGATCACAAAGTCAGATAGCGGTGGGAATGGAAGCAGAAAAGCTTATGTCATGTTGGGGTGCGAGAAGCATGGTAAGTATGTTCCCTACAGAGACCCTGACCTTGTTGAAGGAACGAGAACACAAAAGACAGAATGTCCTTTTAGACTAAAAGGACGACCTATGAAAAATGGCATAGATAGAGATTGGCGGCTAAAGGTGATGGAAGGTACACACAACCATGAACCAGCTAGGTCACTACTTGGCCACAATTTTGTTGGTCGTCTAAATTCCGAAGAGAAGGAGCAAGTGGAAAAAATGTCAAAGAGTTGGGTTCCACCGAGAAAGATGCTGTTGACTTTGAAGGAAAACAATCCTTTAAACTTGACTACCATATCTCAGATTTATGGTGCTTGCAAGAGGTTAAGAAAATCCCTCCGCGGGTCATTGACAGAAATGCAACACTTGTTGAAGAAGTTGGACGGTGACAAGTACGTCCACTTTGAAAGACATGAGCCTGGATCGGAAGTCATTAGGGATGTATTTTGGGCTCATCCAAATGCTATCAAACTGTTCAACACATTTCCATATGTAGTGATTATGGATTGCACATACAAGACAAACAAATATAAAATTCCATTGCTTGAGATTGTTGGACTGACTTCCACATATAAGACATACTCCATAGCCTTTTGCTACATTGTTAATGAGGGCACAGATGACTACGTTTGGGCACTGGAGTGTATGAAGTCTCTATTAGCTGATCAAGCCATGTTGCCTAAGGTGATTGTTACTGACAGGGATCTTGCCTTATTGAGTGCTGCTAAGCAAAGCCTTCCCAACACCAGCCATTTATTATGCTTGTGGCACATCAACAAGTGTGTTTTGGCAAAGTGCAAACTCTATGTTGGTACAGATGATTTTGCTGAATTGGTTATGGGGAAGTGGGGAGAGGTGGTGGATGCTGCAACAGTTGAAGAATTTGAAGTTCAATGGATGCAATTGTTTAATATGTGCAAGGACAAATACAGCAACTTTACCTCCTATTGTTCTACTACATGGTTGGTCCACAAGGAAAAATTTGCCAAGGCATGGACAAATCATGTGATGCACTTTGGAACAACAACAAGTAACAGGTACAAAAATTATATGAGCTTAATTTATGCCTTGTTATATGTTTTTCATTTGATAGATTGTTTACATTGGAGAGTTAATAAGATATCTGTTTGTTGTTTGCAGGGCTGAGGGTGCACATGCCAGTTTGAAGAAGATGTTGCGGGATTGCAAGGGTGACCTAGCCACTTCTTGGGATGCGTCGCATAGTTTGACATGTAATCGACATACTGAAATATTAGCATCGTTTGAGCGCAGTATTCACAGAATTGATCACATTTTCATGTTCCCATTTTACACAAATATTAGAGGATTTGTGTCAAACAAATGCCTGCAGCTCATCGACGATGAACATATAAGAATGAAGTCCTACGGCGGATGCGATTGCTTGTTGAGAGAGACTCATGGACTACCTTGCGGTTGTGAACTTGCAGGTCACCGGTCAACCACTCTCTTGTCAATTAATTCTATTTGTTATTGAAAGTGACACTTTTGTGAACTTGCATCTTGCTTTAGCCTTATAAGAAATTAGTTTGACTTGCTCGTCACTCTCAACGTAAGGCCGCCACCATTTTGCGGTAGGTCGCTACCCTCATTTTTGGCGGTAGGACATGTGCAAGCGCTTTGTGAATGGGCTGAGGCCCGATATTGAAGACTCGGTGAAACCGTTGGGAATCACTCGTTTTCAGACTTTGGTTGAGAAAGCCACTGAGGTGGAGATAATGAAGAACAGGAGACTGAACCGTGTTGGAACAGGAGGGCCGATGAGGTCGGGCTCTCAAAATTTTCAAGGCAGAGGGAGATTTCAGAGTAGGAGGCCGTATCAACGTCCTGCAGGTAGAGGAATTGCTTCAGGATCTTATAGGCCCATGGTGGGTACTGCTGGAGGTTCTGGAGGTCAGACTGTGAACAGGGAGATGACCTGTTACAGATGTGGGCAGCCTGGGCACTATGCCAATGCTTGTACTGACATGAGGCCCAAATGCTTTAACTGTAACAAGTTGGGGCATACTGCTGCTCAATGCAGAGCACCCAAGACAGAACCAGCTGTTAACACTGCTCGTGGGAAGCGTCCTGCTGCCAAGGCAAGAGTCTACACCATGGATGGTGAAGAAGCTGAAGGGGTTGATGGTCTGATCAGGGGAGATTGCGAGATTGACGGTAATCTCCTAACTGTACTTTTTGATTCCGGAGCAACGCACTCTTTTATCTCTAGGGAATGTGCTACTAGATTAAAACTTCCCGTTACTGCTTTGAGTTTCGATCTTATAGTTACCACACCTGCCAAAACTCTGCTTGCCGACACTGCATGCATGTATTGCCCAGTAACCTATAGGGATAAAGTTTACCATGCTAACCTAGTGTGCCTAACTCTTAAGAACCTAGATGTTATCCTAGGGATGGACTGGTTGTCCCACTACCATTGTCTTCTGGACTGTAGCCGAAAGAGAGTGGTATTTCCTGACTCGGACCTTTCCGAGTATCTATCCGCCAATCATATTAATGTCTCTCTGAATGAAGGATCTCAAGAGTATTCAGTTTTGTTGAGCTTGGAGAGTAAAGGAAATTCGGAAGTGAGTAATATTCCAGTTGTGAGGGACTTCGCGGATGTTTTTCCTAGCGATGTACCTGGCTTGCCGCCTGTACGCGACATTGAGTTTGCTATTGACATCGTACCGGGAACAGGACCGATTTCGATTGCACCATATCGGATGGCACCTGCGGAATTGGTGGAGTTGAAGTCTCAACTTGAGGATCTCCTGTCGAAGGGATTCATCCGACCAAGCGTTTCACCTTGGGGAGCACCCGTCTTATTGGTGAAAAAGAAGGATGGGAAATCTAGACTTTGTGTCGACTATCGACAACTGAACAAAGTAACCGTCAAGAATAGGTATCCGCTACCCAGAATTGATGATTTGATGGATCAACTACGAGGAGCTGCGATATTCTCAAAGATAGACCTGAAGTCGGGTTACCATCAGATCAGAGTAAAGACTGAGGATATCCAGAAGACGGCATTCCGGACTCGTTATGGACACTATGAGTATCTAGTGATGCCATTTGGGGTGACAAACGCACCTGCTATCTTCATGGATTACATGAACAGGACATTCCATCCGTTCTTGGATCGATTCGTCGTGGTGTTTATCGACGACATTCTGATCTACTCAAAGAACGCTGAAGATCATGAAGGGCACTTGCGTCAGGTTTTACAAGTGTTGAGAGAGACAAAGTTGTACGCCAACCCTTCTAAGTGTGAATTTTGGCTCGAAGAGGTAAAATTCTTGGGCCATGTGATCTCTAAAGAAGGTATAGCTGTGGATCCAGCAAAGGTAGAGACGGTGTTGTCATGGGAACGGCCAAAGACCGTGACTGAGATCAGGAGTTTTGTCGGTTTGGCGGGGTACTATCGTCGCTTCATTGAGAATTTCGCCAAGATCGTTGGACCCTTGACTCAACTTACGAGAAAGGATCAACCTTTTGCATGGACCGAAGCGTACGAAACTAGCTTTCAGACAATGAAGGAACGTTTGACGACGTCACCTGTGCTCGTCTTACCGCAACCAGAGGAACCGTATGAAGTGTACTGTGATGCTTCGCATCAAGGGTTGGGATGTGTGCTGATGCAGCATCGGAAGGTGGTAGCTTATGCTTCACGACAACTGAAGACTCATGAGAAGAACTATCCGACTCATGACTTAGAACTTGCTGCCATTGTGTTTTCGTTGAAGATCTGGAGACATCACTTATATGGATGCAATTTCACCATATTTAGCGATCACAAGAGCTTGAAGTACTTGTTTGACCAGAAGGAGTTGAACATGAGACAACGACGTTGGATGGAGTTTCTCAAGGATTACGATTTTACCTTACAATACCATCCTGGAAAAGCTAATGTTGTTGCTGATGCATTGAGCAGGAAAATGCATATCTCGTCAATGATGGTGAAGGAGCTACAACTGCTGGAACAATTCCGAGATTTGAGTTTGGACGTAAGAGTATCCGAGGGAGAACTGAGGTTCGGGATGATCAGGATTACCAATGGATTGATGGAAGAAATCCGAGACCAACAGTTACAAGATGAATTTTTACTCGGAAAAAGGAATTTGGTAATTCAGGGTAAGGACCCGGAATTCAAGGTAGGAAGTGACAATATCCTACGGTGTAAGGGTAGAGTTTGCGTACCCAACAACCCTGACTTAAGGAGGTTGATACTGGACGAAGGTCACAAAAGTAAGCTGAGCATTCACCCTGGAATGAAAAAGATGCACCAGGACTTGAAGGTGAATTTTTGGTGGCCAGGAATGAAAAGACAAGTGGCAGAATATGTAGCTGCATGTTTAACCTGTCAAAAGGCGAAGGTGGAACATCAGAAATCTGCGGGTATGCTACAAAGCTTGGATGTACCTCAATGGAAATGGGATAGCATATCGATGGATTTTGTCGTGGCATTACCAAGAACTCAAAGAGGATATGACTCGATTTGGGTAATCGTGGATCGACTGACTAAGTCGGCTCATTTCATACCTGTGAGAACTACGTACAACGTGGATAAGCTATCAGAGATTTACATAGCTGAGATTGTGCGACTTCATGGAGTGCCAACAAGTATCGTTTCCGATAGAGACCCGAAGTTTACTTCACATCTGTGGGGAGCTCTTCATGAGGCTTTGGGAACGAGGCTGAGATTAAGTTCTGCTTATCATCCCCAGACTGATGGGCAAACTGAGAGAACTATCCAATCATTGGAGGATTTGCTACGAGCTTGCGTGTTAGACAATAAGGTCAGTTGGGACACCCTATTGCCACTGATTGAATTCACATATAACAACAGTTTTCATACGACCATAGGTATGGCACCGTATGAGGCATTGTATGGCCGCAAGTGTAGAACACCTTTATGTTGGTATCAAGATGGAGAGAATTTGTTAGTAGGACCGGAACTTCTACAACAGACAACTGAGAAGATTAAACAGATCAGGGAGAAGATGAAGGCTTCTCAGAGTAGACAGAAGAGCTATGCAGATCAAAGGCGCAGAACCCTGGAATTCGAAGAAGGAGATCATGTGTTCCTGCGAGTTACCCAGACTACAGGAGTTGGTCGAGCAATCAAGTCAAGAAAGCTGACGCCAAAGTTCATTGGACCTTATCAGATTACTCGTCGTGTAGGACCGGTAGCTTACCAGATCGCACTACCGCCATTTCTATCAAACGTTCACGATGTATTCCATGTGTCACAACTGCGGAAGTATATTGCTGATCCGACGCACGTCATCGAGCTGGATGACATTGAGTTGAAGGATAACTTGTCTTTCGAGACACCGCCGATCAGCATTGGTGACACAAGGGTAAAGCAGTTGAGGGGTAAAGAGATCGAGTTAGTGAAGGTTATTTGGAACAAGGACACCGGCGATGCAACGTGGGAGCTGAAGGAAAAGATCAAGGAACAGTATCCAGAACTTTTTACTGACCCTTAAGTTTCGAGGTCGAAACTTTCTTTTTGGAGGGTAGTAATGTAAGGCCCAAGTTTTAACGCTTTGGATAAGTGAATAAAATAAAAGAGTTATTTGATTAAGATAAATTTGGGAAGGAAAGAGGTTCAGGAAAAGTCCAAGAATGTATCGAAAAACCGAAAGAGTTATAGCACAACTAACATACGCTTAATCCTAGGTCGAAGGTATTAGTGAATAGTTAATTTACGCTTTAGGACACGATGGAAACTAATTCCAAAAATCCTCAGAGAAATGTTAGAACTTCTCTTTTCCGTCCTTAAACAACCATTTCGATGCGAAATCCTGGAAAGTACGAACGTCAAATTCCAATTCTCGGAAGTTTGCCGAAACGGAATCCCTGATAGTTCGAAAAACCTAAGATCGACAGACGATGAAGACTTTTTCTATCCGGAAACTCAAATGAAGATTCCACCCGCGTTCTCCTACTTCTCTCATCATTCCTAATCTTTCTTCAGAAGGAAGTTTTCTCATCCGACGATCACTGCAAAAAGTAGTTTTTCGGGATAAACCGACTTACACCGACTTATGCCGATTTTGGATCTTTTGGTTTAATTCCAAGAATCCTGTTTTGAGTTCTGGAATTCTGTCGCCAGAACCTATCTTAGAATGCGCAGAGGAACGCGCAGGAAAAATCGGAATCGCAAAAAAATCATTTTTCCGTTTTTTCCAAAACCTATAAATAGCTTGAAAATTAGATTTTTGAGAAAAAAACCCATTTTCCCCACCCCCAAAACCGCGAGTTCCTAGAGAGAGAGAGAGATCCGGATCTTCGTCGTTTCTTGCCCGTTTGCTTCACCGATCGTCACTAATCGAAGACCTCGAGGTAGGTAATCTATACTCTCCTTCGAATCGTCGTTTCTGTCCATTTCTCCTGCGACTTTCTGAGTTCAAAATTTTGAGGTTTTTGAAAAACTGTTCAAATCAGCTGATTTCAGCGTCTAAACTTCTTCCCTGCATGCTCCTGAGCGTGTTCTGCGGATTAGATTTTGTCAAATGTCGACGAAATGCCGCCGGGATCAATTTCTACCCTAAATACCCATTTTTCGGCAAAGTCGCAACCTTTACGCTCTAATCTATCGACTTGGCTTAGTGCTAGTAGGATTTGTCGTCATAAACGTCGTTGTGGACGTCCCCATCCAATTTGTTTTTCAAAAATCCAATTTTGAAATTCTGAGCTAAAAATAATGACCAAACTGCCCCTATATCAGTTTTCGATCCGAAAATTTTTCCGAGCCTAGAACCGTCTTAGTTACGGCTTATGTTAACCTAGGAACCAAGTTTGATCGAAGAAAAATCGACCCTCCCAATTAAGGAAAGTGGCCGAGAGCTATATCAAGGGGGGGAGGAGAATCCGATTTTTCGAAAACTTGTCTTAACGCGTTAGATTGTCGTACCAAGGAGGTAGTAGTGTACTGTGTAACCCTAGGACTCTTTGATTGCTGAGTTTCTGACTCTTGGTGTTGATTTCTGTGATTTTTGCTTAAGGTTCGTTTGAGGAGATTCCCAGAAATCAAGGAGAAGAGTTTGGAGAACATCTTGAGGAAGAAGCTGGAAGACCCACCGGTGAGGGCTACTCTCTGAATTACTAGATAATGCTTTAGGTGTCGACAAGTTCGACTTGATCTATGTGTTATGCACTTAATTGCTAAATGTCTGAATTGTTCTCTGAGGCTTCGGCCGACCTTGTTGAGTACTTGAGGCCATGATATTGTGTGCTAAATGATTCACATGCTATGTGCTACATGGTTAACTTAGGATGTGTTGGAATATGCTGTTTATGCTTTTGACTGAGCTGTTTTATTTATGCTATTCCACTTGTACCTGAGATTCTGAAAAGTGAGGTTTACGGGCAGGTCATGCCGAATTTTTATGAGATTTTGAGAGAGTTTTAAAAGGACGAACGGAGTTCGGACCTTGTCATGCTCCAATGGATCGAGACCTTCTCAGGGAATTACTTGGGTTTATGGGAACTTTGAAACTCATAGGGAATACGATAAGACTAAAAAGAGCTATTTTTATAAAGAAAATTCATAAGATATTAAACAACCTCTAAACCTTTAAGTAAGGATAACAATCTCGGATGCAAGCTTTGGATTGAAGTTTAGTTTTGGAAAACGAGAAGTGTCGTCGGATCCAAGTGTTGAGAAGATTTCGAGTTCTGGGTATGTTGATACTCATTCGCTCTGGGAGCAGTTTGTTTAGCCATCCAAGGGATGAGCCGAGAAGCTTCACGGAGGTGTGAGACCTTGTGAATGCGTGATACTCCACTGAGGCGTGAGACCTTGTGGAAAGCATGGATCTTCACTGAGGCGTGAGACCTCGTGAACAGCATGAAACTTCATTGAAGCGTGAGACTTCGTGCAAGTGTGTAAATTCACTGAGGCGTGAGACCTTGTGAAAGCATAAAACTTCACTGAAGCGTGAGACTTTGTGAATGTGTGAGACTCCACAGAAGCGAGAGACTTCGTGAGAGCATTGATGACTCGAAGAGTTGTCGTGAGTGGTTGCACTCTTTTGTTTATGATTAATTGTATTTTGTCGCAGAATCGACATTTACCTTAGGGTATTCTTTCAGAGACTTTAAGTTATCTAGAACACGTGGCGACGTGTCGGGTGAGGTCGGAGACGTTGTTTGGCTAATCACTTGCATTCATGCACTCATTTTGAGGTTAATACACGGCGTGATACCGGACCTCGGTGGATTCCAAAATGGTCATAAGACCCGGATTTCCATATTTAGGACACTACGGTGGTCCTCAGTAGCAGACGGAATGGCAGACCTACGGGTTCACTGCTGATCTGACTACTTTTGTGTGGTGTAAGAGACACGCGAGCAGGAAGGTACCCACCGTGGCTGGTGTTAGGGCCGCCTCGTTGATGTCCATCCTTCTTCCGGAATGCATTTTGTTACCCAGCATTGCATTTCATGCAACATACATGCTGACTTAGTTGCTGAGTGTGATTGGTAACTGTTTATCCTATTTTTGAGGCATGCTACTTGTTTTTATGGCTCTTTATATTCATTGTGATGCATGCAACCCTAGGAAGCTATCCCAAAACTTATAAGCCTGAGAGGCGAGTATTTATTATCCTATAATTATATCTGGTTTTATTAATTATATAATTCTTTGGAGTTGACCCTCGCGTCTGCTGTGTGTGTTTGGGCGGACTACGCCATTTGTCAGATGAGTATGGGGGATTGGTTTACCATGGTCAGCCCGTCGGGGGGGACCAGGTACGAGATGCTTGATCAAGACGACCCAGGTGCATGGGTGGTCGATCCCGAGGGCCACCGTGCGACCTACACCGGTCGGATCATGGAGGACCGTGTCGACCGATTTGGACGCTTGACGGAGGGAGTGATGAGGAGGCACATAGTGAGCTTCAACCTGCCTCCAGGAGTACACTGTGGACCCGGCTTGGGAGTACCTCCACCGCCACCATCCCCTTCAGATGATGAGGACCCCTCTGAGGAGGTGCCAGTAGGTGGGGCTTCGACGGAGTCTAGTCCGTCTACTGCTGCTGCTGTCGTCGCGGATCTCGTTCCGGGCCCCGAGCCCGAGAGTCCAGTGCAGGAGCGCATTAGGGTGGACAGAGAGGGCAGTGTTGAGTACGTCGACCTAGTCGTCCTGGATGCAGATTCGGATGACGACCGCGCTAGCGTGTAGGATCGAGTGCTAGTGTGGGCTCCTCGGGTAGGGATAGTGTAGGAGTAGTGTCGATGCTCTGACCGTCATGTTTCCGTTTTTGGGGACAGGGTAGTTTTCCTACCGGTAGCTTTTGTGTGGTTTCCTATGGAGATCACAGAGAGCTGGTTGGATTTAGGGGGTCTTTTCTTAGGCCGCTGGGCCAACTTGCTCTCAGATTTTGTAGTTTAGTGTTGCGGACACAGTATCTTTATCTTGGACTGTACATATTTCCTTCGGGCGTTACTCTTTTTCTGTCACCCGTCACTGGAGGTTACTCGTGACGTGGTAGTGTTTAGCGAGGCATGTATATATAGTTGTATAGTAGTTCCTTTTATCTTTTGTTGGGGAGTTTTATTACTTTCTGTCTTTAGCTATATTGTCGAAAAAAAAAATAATTCACGTTTTTCCGCTTAAAGTATTTTCTTTTGGTTACTAAAGTGACGCCACCGAAATCGGGGTGTTACATTTGTGGAAAAGTCTTGTTTTGATATGTTGGTACGTTGTATACCTTATTTCTAAAAAATAAGGATTTACCCATGAGGTTAGATGATGGTCGCGGCCAACACTATGTTTTTGGGGAATGGTTTAGTGTTTGAAACTTGTTTCGATTGACACAAATCCTAGTTTTTGAATAAGGACGAAAACGGAGAGTGTTGATAAGTTTAGGGGCTCACTTTCAAATAATAGAAGTATAAGGATAAATTTATAAATAATTAGAAGTTTGATGACTAATATCTAAATATGGTTTTATAAAGAACATTTTTGTAAATACTACATTCTTGGGGACTATATTTTAAATAATCAAGATAAGGGACTTGTTTGCAAAATTGTTTTCCAGTCGTGTTTGATCCTTGTACTCTAAGCCTAGAAATGATGATATTTTCATAAAAACACTAGTTTTATAGCCTTATTCAACCAAGAAAATCGAGCATGAGTGTAACTATTATTAAGTGGCTATGGAAAGCTAGAAATGAGGAGATTTTAAAAAAGGAAACCTTGGCCCATGAACTATGTTTTGCGCCAGATTTTACTTGATGTTTTGATAGGGGAAAATGGGCAAAATCGCAAAATGGTTTTCAAGGTGTTAGAGCATCTCCAATGCTAGTTCTTATTTCTTATGTCTTAGCACTATTTATGTGGGTCCGTATTGTCACATGTGTTTAAGCAACTCTCAAACAATTTTGCTCCAACCATGAGTTCTTTTAGTTCTTAGTTCTTAGTTCTTACAACTATTCATTTGGTCCCACCAACCACATTATTTATACTTTTTATTTTCATAAAGTAATAAAATAAAACTCATAAAGTAATAAAGTAATTTGGATGAGAGAGAAATAATTAATATTTTAAGTTAAGAACTCAAAAAGCAAAACTTCTTATATAAGAACTGAGTTCTTATTTTTAAGAACTAAGGAGTCCATGTCAGCATCTCCAATGGTAAAGTTCTTAGTTCTTAGTTCTTAACTCCAAAATAAGAACTAAGAACCTTGCATTGGAGATGCTCACGACTATTACCCATGTCGCACCTATTCCAGACCTACGTTTGGAGCCTATCGGTGCTGTTATTTTTGTGCGCCATGACCTGCCCAACACGAGTGTGATTAACGTGGCAGTTGCACAAAATACTTTGGTTGTGCGTGTGACTGTTGATGGTAGCTGGGTGAGTAATCTAACTCGCGTAGGCATGGGAGGTATTGTTCTTGACTTGTAGGGCGTTTGGATCTCTAGAATTAATGGAAGCTTGTGCCATGGGAGTGCTTTTCTTAGGAGTTATTAGATGTTGATCACAGTTTGAAACATGTGTGAAATTGAGCTATAGGAATGTTTTGTGTGATTCTGACTACAAAGACGCGATAACTGTTCTTCAAAGCAATGCTAATATGAGTAGCTTTTGGGGGCAAGAAACTATTCTCCGTGTTCGGGCTATATTTGACTGCAAGAAATGGACGGTTCACTTGACTCCCATCATTAGAGATCATAATTTAGTGATTGGTGTCTTGACTCGTCAAGCAAGCAGTTAGTGATAGCTCTCCATTGCGTGTTTGGAGATTACCTTCAGTCTAGTTTTTTTTTTTATAGGCAATTAAAAAATATATTGAAGTGAAGTACAAGGAGTACTTCAGCTCAATAAAAAGAGTAAAGATGATAAAAGAAAAACTAAAATACATCTGCAACCTATACAGTAGACAAAAGCATCAACTACTAACAAAAAAAAACCCCACCCTTTGAAGAAAGATCTTAAAGAACAAGCCTCGTTAAAACCTTACTAAGAAAAACCCTTTTAAAAAAACTTAGAGAAGGAAAAAAAGTACAAGTTCTTTAAAATCAAAATAGAATTCTTCAAGGAGAACCCATTACAAATCAAACCCAAAAAATCCATAAATTCTCCACGCTCCACAAGCTGCCAGCATAACACTAGAAAATTAGAATGACCCTTCAAAGATATCACCATTTGCCACCAAGATCAATAAACACAATGTGCATTTCCTTCTTCTAATTAATACCCCACCACCATTCTTCATGTGTAAGCAACTAGAAAAAGACAGCCTAGTCCTTAACAATGCCAAAGCCAACAGAGCAAAGCCGCTCCAAATTCGGCACAGTGAAATGAAGGCCCACTCCCACACGAAACAACATTCAGCAACCTACACCCACACAGAAGTGAATAGAAACTTCTAATGTCATCAAGATAGCATGCATTTACAGGACTGCATGCAAAACAAGAAGGTAAGTTTTTTGTCTCTAACCTTTACTAAATGCTTGGTTTTCATCTCTCATCGGAGCAAAGGTGGGCTTTAGTCCCTAACCTTTGCCAAGACGTTTGGTTTTCATCCCTCCGGAGCTCTGGGTCAACGCCGGAGCTCCGGTGGCCTATGTGGCAATGTCACATGAGATTAATAAGCTGATGTGTAATTTGTTTTTTCATTTAAATTAAAAAAACTAATTAATTTTTTTTAAAAAATTGTTTAAAATTCTAAAAATAAAAAAAACCTCATATTTTTCTTAATGCCAGTGTACCAAATGGATTAAGTCTATGAATTGAAATGTGATCTCTGCAGCCTGAAATAAGCACCAGGGACCATGACAAGCTTAGAGCATTAGAAGTTAGTCATAGTTACTTCTGATAACATTTCATGTAATTTTCCTGATAAAACACTTGAGTTGTTTCTTCATTTGGCAGATTTCTATTTTTTCAAGTCTATGGTTATGTAAAAATTGTGGATCAGTTATAGGATTCTGGTGCGAGTTCAGTACTCTGCAGAAGATCATATTCTTTTCTACCTTTTTTTTGAATCGTTATATATATCTTTACTCATTTTCTAGACTTGATATTAGCTGGAAATGGATAGGATGTGGGATTTCAACACATTTGGATTAGATATCTCGAAAATGAAATTTGTAGGACCAAGTATGCATGGTTCAATATGGAAGCTGGAACAAACTTGCAGTATTATATTAAAATTAAAAATAATCTAGACATAATAAACATAGCCCAAAATCTAAGTCATAGGCTCAAATTCTTCCTAGAAATTTTATGGCAAGTGGTGACTTGGTTCATGGATTTTAATTTTTAATAAATTAGGTTCCTGACAGCTTATGTATGAAATCTAAGAAAAGAGTGCTAGAAAGTCATTAATGGACCTATGATTCAAAAAGCTGTGGCTGGCATATATATAGAATTGTCCATTGGAATAAGACTGCATTTAAGCAAATTCAGTCTCTTATCTTTTTCTCTTTTCAACTTTTGCATCTCTGGATTGGAGTTGTGTTTGAGAATTTGCTCTCTGTGATTTAAAAAGGATGGTCTTACTATAATTAATGGATGGTTTCACTGCAGCTAATAAATCCTAAATAATCAGGTGTCAAGCACCTAGGATCAATAATTATCAGTGTGCTTAGTTTTACTTTTCCAAACCACTGCTCAGTTTTAACAAGCTACAATATGTTACCTTTGGAATAGACGAGTCCAGTTTTTTATGCAGTGCAATTAAAACACTGTATCAACTAGAAGGCTACGTGCACAAGGTTTCAAACGCTTTAACTGGCTCTGATATAAATATAAATGCAAATATTTCACTAATCCAGCCCCATCATCTTTTCATAAAGCCTTATTTTTTCCCTCACCTATCAGATTTTGCATTTCCGAAAATGACTTAGCCCTTGATTATTCCACTCGTTTAACATTAGAATAGGAGGTGAGATTTGAAGCCAAATTTAATTTCCGTGGATTGTCAATGAAAATGGAACAAATTTTGATATCACATAACTAAAAATCTGAGTCCTAGCATACCTTATCCATTTATTATGCAGATGATCTGGATCTTAAAATCAAAGAGGCTCCAAAGTCTTCATGACTGGATCCACTGTTAACTTTGAATTGTTTATCTGTTATTGATCAAGACATTACATGCTACTGCATCCAATGGGAGTCCCTAGCTTCCAAGAGGTTCCTTGAATAAACACTGCATTAACTAATTGGTGCCCGTTGACCAGCTATTGCCTATTGGCAGACTTTTGCTTACATTGCATCCATATTTCATTGTTTTCTCCAGAGCTCATCCTAGTAAAACCAGTCTCTGATCTTCTTCCCTTTTCAACTTTTGCATTTCTGAAAATGGCTGATGCCTTACTCTCGGACTTGTGTTTGACATTTAGTGCACAAGGTTAGTAATGCATATTATATATATATATATATATATATATATATATATATATCTTGTACGTGTTTGCAGGATGTAGCGTTCTTGATACCATATATGTGAGAGTGAGTGGTTGGCTTGCTGAATCCATTCAAAACAATGTACGTGGATAGCTTCTTGGTTACCTCTCCTTATCAATAAAGTTTTGCTTCCAAAAAAAAAACAATGTACGTGGATAGAGAATATTTAATCTTCTTCTTCATGACTCTGAGATTATGTTTTCCCATGTTATGAGGGCATGGTAATTATAGTAAACATGAATATTATTAATAAAGACGTAATTCGTTTTGCAGTAGAGATTTGAATTCCAATGGGATTTTCTCCAATTTCAATTGTATTATTCATTTGATTATTTATCTGCCTTCTAGTCTTGTGTCTCAGAGACTTGTTTTTTGAGCTGTCTTGATTTTACATGGGCAGAAAATGGGATGATTAAGACCTGAAATGAGAATATTTAATTTCTAAGATGTAGTATGTATTATTCAAATCATTTAATAAAACATGAGTACATGACTACACTGCATGTAGCTACGGGTTAAATAGTTCATGATTAAATAGTAGGATTAATATTTTCCATTCATCAATTTGCTTCTAAATAAGTAATTGTGCTTTGTGTTTGAATTTTTTTGCTCTCTGCTCATCGACTTCTTGGTCTTGATACTGATTTTTGGTTTAGCATGTAATAGGTAAGATGGATAACTTACTGATTGATAATGGTTTCAATGTTTAAGCTTTTAGGAGGCCGAGAAGAAATTATCTTCTACAATGAACCATGTTACTGATAATAAATTTACACACTGCGCAGCCATGAGAGTCCAAGGTTGCTTTGCTATTAGTTCTGAGAAATTGTGCAAGTTCATTTCAGCATGATATGAACCTTCTTTATTATAATTATTAT